>NC_143045.1:45672500-45722500 GCF_057628025.1 Oncorhynchus mykiss | reverse complement strand
TATCTCTCCAGGACACTGGGCTTCAAAGAGGAAAAGAGAGGAGGGGAGGGGAGGGGAGGGGAGAGAACAGGACAGGACGGGAGAGGAGAGGACGAGAGGAGAGGACGGGAGAGAGGAGAGGAGAGGAGGGAAGGGGAGGGGAGAGGAGGAGGGGAGGAGGAGAGAGGAGAGGAGGAGGAGGAGGGAGAGGAGGGGAGGAGAGGAGAGGGGAGAGGAGGAGAGGAGAGGTGGGGAGCGGAGGAAGAGAGAGGAGGAGAGGAGGGGAGGAGAGGAGAGGTGGAGGGGAGGGGAGGGTTAACTGCTTAGAAAACACAGGTTGATATATTCTCCCTGACAGTGAGGGCTAAGCTCCCCAACATTCCCCCCGAGATCTGCTCTGTCTGCTTGCTCAAAGCAAAGGTCCTCAGTGACCAGACAGACAGACAGACAGACAGACAGACAGACAGACAGACAGACAGACAGACAGACAGACAGACAGACAGACAGATAGCTGTTACATGTAGACATGTTTAGGAAACAATCTAATCGGCCAATCTTCTAATCATTCAATCTAATTTAAATGCATGAAGCAGGATGGATTAGACAGAGCAGGTGTATTTGGTAGGAACTACAGGACAGATTAGACAGAGTGGACTTCTTTCATATGAACTGAGCAGGTTTCATGCACTGCCTCTCTTCCGTCATTCTTTCTATTCCTTCTCTACTTCTCTTCCCCCTCTCCTTCTCTACCTCTATTCCCCCTCTCTTTCTTTAAGCTGAGATGGATGGATGGCCCTGTGGACTAGAGAGCAGACAGACCAATTGACAACCTTTTTAGCTAGAGATCAGAAGATAAACACAGATGTCCTAGAATGTGCCCAGCAGGGTCTAATGTAGTCTGATATCGATCCAACTGTTTCTGACTGAGTCTCTCTTTAAAGCTGTCAGCCCTCTGACCGTTCTCAGAAAACAGCCAATGTAAACACCCCCACCTGTCAGGTCCCCCACCTGTCAGCTCCCCCACCTGTCTGGTCCCCCACCTGTCAGCTCCCCCACCTGTCAGGTCCCCCACCTGTAAGCTCCCCCACCTGTCAGGTCCCCCACCTGTCAGCTCCCCCACCTGTCAGGTCCCCCACCTGTAAGCTCCCCCACCTGTAAGCTCCCCCACCTGTCAGGTCCCCCACCTGTAAGCTCCCCCACCTGTCAGGTCCCCCACCTGTCAGCTCCCCCACCTGTCAGGTCCCCCACCTGTAAGCTCCCCCACCTGTAAGCTCCCCCACCTGTCAGGTCCCCCACCTGTCAGCTCCCCCACCTGTCAGCTCCCCCACCTGTCAGGTCCCCCACCTGTAAGCTCCCCCACCTGTAAGCTCCCCCACCTGTCAGGTCCCCCACCTGTAAGCTCCCCCACCTGTAAGCTCCCCCACCTGTCAGGTCCCCCACCTGTCAGCTCCCCCACCTGTCAGCTCCCCCACCTGTCAGCTCCCCCACCTGTCAGGTCCCCCACCTGTAAGCTCCCCCACCTGTAAGCTCCCCCACCTGTAAGCTCCCCCACCTGTCAGGTCCCCCACCTGTCAGCTCCCCCACCTGTCAGGTCCCCCACCTGTAAGCTCCCCCACCTGTCAGGTCCCCCACCTGTCAGGTCCCCCACCTGTCAGCTCCCCCACCTGTAAGCTCCCCCGCCTGTAAACTCCCCCGCCTGTAAACTCCCCCGCCTGTAAGCTCCCCCGCCTGTTAAGATCCCGCGCCTGTAAGCTCCCCTACCTGTAAGGTCTCCCACCTGTCAGCTCCCCCACCTGTAAGGTCTCTCACCTGTAAGCTCCCCCACCTGTAAGCTCCCCCACCTGTAAGGTCTCCCACCTGTAAGGTCTCCCACCTGTAAGGTCTCTCACCTGTAAGCTCCCCCACCTGTAAGCTCCCCCACCTGTAAGGTCTCCCACCTGTAAGCTCCCCCACCTGTAAGGTCTCCCACCTGTAAGCTCCCCCACCTGTAAGGTCTCCCACCTGTAAGCTCCCCCACCTGTAAGGTCTCCCATCTGTAAGGTCTCCCACCTGTAAGGTCTCTCACCTGTAAGCTCCCCCACCTGTAAGCTCCCCCACCTGTAAGGTCTCCCACCTGTAAGGTCTCCCACCTGAAGGTCTCCTGCTTCGCTTCCCCTGTCAATTGATATGTTTGTTTGTGAGGACAGAGAGAGAGAGAGAGAGGCGTTGACCAGTGACGTCAAGCTCCCTTATTAACCACAAAGATGGTCACACTGATAAAGGATACTTTATCTGCTTCTACCTGCTTCTACCTGCTTCTATCTGCGTCTACCTGCTTCTACCTGCTTCTACCTGCTTCTAGCTGCTTCTACCTGCTTCTAGCTGCATCTACCTGCTTCTAGCTGCTTCGATCAATTACACAACCTATTGGGTGTGTGTCACACTCAACAGCACAATCATGCTCTGTGTCTCCAGCTTCCTGAGGAGGAAAGGGTTGTTTATTTATATATTAAACGACCACACAAACACTAGCACACGTACGTTATAATATTGTTGTATGGTGGTAATATACATTTAGTTTTGTAGATATGTAGTGGTGTAGTAATGTTGTTTTTTAGTTTATGTGATGTAAGCTTATTTTTGTCAGTAAACAGTCTCCATATACACTTCCATAAAATGTTGTGTCTGGTACCGGGGCACCAGACCTGTCAGTGTCCTAGAGCAAATCAGGGCTCATAATAGGCTGTAGGCTAAACCGTTCGGACGCTACACAAAGTTTTGTGAAAAGATCGATTTTCAGGATGTCTCATGGTCTGACAAACACAGCTCTAACTCTGTCACCTTCTACTGCAGATGTGGAAGTGATCCACAGGTAGATGTGGAAGTGATCCACAGGTAGATGTGGAAGTGATCCACAGGTAGATGTGGAAGTGATCCACAGCCAGATGTGGAAGTGATCCACAGCCAGATGTGGAAGTGATCCACAGGTAGATGTGGAAGTGATCCACAGGTAGATGTGGAAGTGATCCACAGCCAGATGTGGAAGTGATCCACAGCCAGATGTGGAAGTGATCCACAGCCAGATGTGGAAGTGATCCACAGGTAGATGTGGAAGTGATCCACAGGTAGATGTGGAAGTGATCCACAGGCAGAAATGGAAGTGATCCACAGCCAGATGTGGAAGTGATCCACAGCCAGATGTGGAAGTGATCCACAGCCAGATGTGGAAGTGATCCACAGGTAGATGTGGAAGTGATCCACAGGTAGATGTGGAAGTGATCCACAGGTAGATGTGGAAGTGATCCACAGGTAGATGTGGAAGTGATCCACAGCCAGATGTGGAAGTGATCCACAGCCAGATGTGGAAGTGATCCACAGGTAGATGTGGAAGTGATCCACAGGTAGATGTGGAAGTGATCCACAGGCAGATGTGGAAGTGATCCACAGCCAGATGTGGAAGTGATCCACAGCCAGATGTGGAAGTGATCCACAGGTAGATGTGGAAGTGATCCACAGGTAGATGTGGAAGTGATCCACAGGTAGATGTGGAAGTGATCCACAGGTAGATGTGGAAGTGATCCACAGGCGGGTGTGGAAGTGATCCACAGGTGGGTGTGGTTGATTGAGACGCATCCAATGATAAACTGATCTCTCCAAAACAATATTCATATCCCCAAATAATCACATTGAAGTGGACATACTCCGTATTCATATCTGAAATAAATACACTATAATACATGTTAATAGAAAGTTAGCAAAAATAGATAAGGAAAATACCTGTCTATTTGTGGAAAAATCACCCTGATTAACTCTTTAGTCTACATATTTGCTTATGGTGACGTGTTTTTTAAAATTATTTTAGAGAAAAATATTTTATTTAGAAAGACAATCTAGACTAAATTAAATGGGCATATTTATATTATTAATATGAATTTGGAGGGCAGAAATGATGAAATATTAAAGCATTAGACCTCTCACTGAAAGCTTCAGTCATACAGAGGTTATACTTAAATCCAAACGGGTTCTCAAGTAGATTAGTAAGTATGTCTCACCCCATGTTCAAGAATGGCCCTTTTCCCTTTATTCAGTTTACAATCCCTCACTTTCGGTTATTTGAAAATGAAATCTCCAAAATTGTCACCATCGTTATAAGGAGTGGACCAAGATGCAGGTATGTTTCAATCCCTTTATTTGAAAGAGAAACTTAAAGATCAAAATCAATAAAGAGCACAAAATAAACGTGACGCTAATTCAGGCAACTAAACATAGTCAAGATCCCACAAAGCACAATGGGGAAATGGCTGCCTAAATATGATCCCCAATCAGAGACAACGATAAACAGCTACCTCTGAATGGGTACCATACCAGGCCAACAAAGACATATATAATTCACCTAGATAAACCATCCTTAATCACACCCCGACCTAACCAACATAGAGAATAAACAGCTCTCAATGGTCAGGGCGAGACAAAAATATTGCTATTTTTAAAACAAGGCAAAGAAACTTGGTTGCAATTTCAGTTTTATCCACCAGCAAAGACAGAACAAATAGTACAATAAATATTATGGTGAAACTCAAATTTACTAATTGATTAAAAAAATATATATATTTAAAAGGTAGGATCTTTGTAAATGAATAATAAACTGGTGGAGTTATGTCACACATGCAGCTAACAAAAATATATGGAAATGTCTGCTCTACCCAAAATTAAAACCAACTAATTGCAGCATTACCGCAAAAATGGAAGAGGCAAGTAGAAGGGGGTAAAAGTCAGGAACTTGTCTGTCGGTATTAAAGACCAAAATTGGTTAAAGAAAATGTTGATTAATAAAAAAGTATACCAGTTTAATTTAAGGACAAAAACATTAACAACTGTGCCATATACAGTACCAGTCAACAGTTTTACAACACCAACTCATTCCAGGGTTTTTCTTTATTTTTATTATTGTCTACATTGTAGAATAATAGTGAAGACATCAAAACTATGAAATAACACAGATGGAATCATGTCGTAACCAAAATAGTGTTAAACAAATAAAAATATATTTATATTTGAGATTCTTCAAAGGAGCCACCCTTTGCCTTGGTGACAGCTTTGTACACTCTTGGCATTTTCTCAACCAGCTTCATGAGGTAGTCACCTGGAAAGCATTTAAATTAACTGCTGTGCCTTGTCTATGTTTATTTGTGGAATTTCTGTCCTTCTTAATGCGTTTGAGCCAATCAATTGTGTTGTGACAAGGTAGAGGTGGTATACAGAAGACAGCCCTATTTGGTAAAAGAAGTCCAAAGAACAGCTCAAATAAGCAAAGAGAAATCACATTCCATCATTACTTTAAGACATGAATGTCAGTCAATCAGTCAAATTTCAAGAACTTTGAAAGTTTCTTCAAGTGCAGTCCCAAAAACCATCAAGCACTATGATGAAACTGGCTCTCATGAGGACCGCCACTGGAAAGGAAGAACCAGAGTTACCTGTTCTGCAAAGAATATGTTCATTAGAGTTACCTGTTCTGCAAAGAATATGTTCATTAGAGTTAACTGCACCTCAGATTGCAGTTCAAATAAATGCTTCACAGAGTTCAAGTAATATATATATATATATATATATAAATATCATTGAAGTTGGAAGTTTACATACACCTTAGCCAAATACATTTAAACTCAGTTTTTCACAATTCCTGACATTTAATCCTCGTCAAAATTCCCTGTCTCAGGTCATTTAGGATCACCACTTTATTTTTAGAATGTGAAATGTCAGAATAATAGTAGAGAGAATGATTTATTTCAGCTTTTATTTATTTCATCATATTCCCAGTGGGTCAGAAATTTACATACAGTCAATTAGTATTTGGTAGCATTGCCTTTAAATTGTTTAACTTGGGTCTAACATTTCGGGTATAGCCTTCAGCAAGCCTCCCACAATACGTTGGGTGAATTTTGTCCCATTCCTCCTGACAGAGCTGGTGTAACTGAGTCAGGTTTGTAGGCCTCCTTGCTCACACACACTTTTTCATTTCCTCCCACAAATGTTCTATAGGATTGAGGTTGGGGCTTTGTAATGGCAACTCCAATACCTTGCCTTTGTTGTCCTTAATTAATTAATAACCTCTTGGTGCTAGGGGGCAGTATTTTCATTTTTTTTTTTAAACGTTCCCGTTTTAAACGGGATATTTTGTCAGGAAAATATGCTAGAATATGCG
Source organism: Oncorhynchus mykiss (assembly GCF_057628025.1). Taxonomy (NCBI): domain Eukaryota; kingdom Metazoa; phylum Chordata; class Actinopteri; order Salmoniformes; family Salmonidae; genus Oncorhynchus; species Oncorhynchus mykiss. The sequence continues at coordinate 45,716,337 of NC_143045.1, read as the reverse complement.
TATAATTGACAGTTTTCAATAGAAAACACTCCAACGTTTCCAAAACTGTAAAGATATTGTCTGTGAGTATAACAGAACTGATGTTGCAAGCGAAAGCCTGAGAAAAATCCAATCCGGAAGTGCCCCAGGTTTTGAAAGCGCTGCGTTCCAATGACTCCCTATATGGCTGTGAATGTACCATCAACGAGCTTACACTTTCTACGTATTCCCCAAGGTGTCTACAGCATTGTGACGTAGTTTTACGCATTTCTGTTGAAGAATAGCCGTAGGCGAGCACATTGCGTAAGTGGTCACATGGTGACTCCGAGAGAGATTCTCGCGTAAAGTACAGAGGTAGCCATTACTCCAATCGGTCCTAGAGAAAAAATAATTGTCCCGACGGATATATTATTGAATAGATATTAGAAAAACACCTTGAGGATGGATTCTAAACAACGTTTGCCATGTTTCTGTCGATATTATGAAGCTAATTTGGAATATTTTTCGGCGTTGTGGTGACTGCAATTTCCGGGCAATTTCTCAGCCAAACGTGAAGAACAAACAGAGCTGTTTCGCCTAAAAAAATAATATTTTTGGAAAAAAGGAACATTTGCTGTCTAACTGGGAGTCTCGTGAGTGAAAACATCCAAAGCTCATCAAAGGTAAACGATTTAATTTGATTGCTTTTCTGATTTCCGTGACAAGGTTGCCTGCTGCTAGCAAGGCATAATGCTATGCTAGGCTATGATAAACTTACACCAATGCTTGTCTAGCGTTGGCTGTAAAGCATATTTTGAAAATCTGAGATGACAGGGTGATTAACAAAAGGCTAAGCTGTGTCTCAATATATTTCATTTGTGATTTTCATGAATAGGAAGATTTTCTAGGAAGATTTATGTCTGCTGCGTTATGCTAATTAGTTAGTTAGCAAAGGACCCCAACAACATGATGCTGCCACCCCCATGCTTCACGGTTGGGATGTTGTTCTTCGGCTTGCAAGCCTCCCCCTTTTTCCTCCAAACATAACGATGGTCATTATGGCCAAACAGTTCTATTTTTATTTCATCAGACCAGAGGACATTTATCCAAAAAGTACAATCTTTGTCCCCATGTGCAGTTGCAAACCATAGTCTGGCTTTTTTAATGGTGGTTTTGGAGCAGTGGCTTCTTCCTTCCTGAGTGTCCTTTCAGGTTATTTCGATATTGGACTCGTTTCACTGTGGATATACAGTACATCCACAGGTACACCTCCAATCGACTCAAATTATGTCAATGAGCCTATCAGAAGCTTCTAAAGCCATGACATCATTTTCTGGAATTTTCCAAGCTGTTTAAAGGTACAGTCAACTTAGTGTATGTAAACTTCTGACCCACTGGAATTGTGATACAGTGAATTGTAAGTGAAATAATCTGTCTGTAAACAATTGTTGGAAAAATGACTTGTGTCATGCACAAAGTAGATGTCTTAACCGACTTCTTTGTTTACAAGAAATTTGTAGAGTTGTTGAGAAACTAGTTTTAATGACTCCAACCTAAGTGTATGTAAACTTCCGACTTCAACTGTATATATATCGGGTATACAACCATCCCAGCTCTGCAGATTTTGCTGTGACGAGACAGCCTCATTAGATCATTTATTTTGGCACTGTCCATATGTAGATTGTTTTTGGTCACAGTTTAAGGAATGGCTGAAGACTTGCGGACCTTTGCCTGGAGCTAACTCTGCAGATAGCATGACTGAGCTAAATCGATCAATACAATTATAATACTTTTAGCAAAATGTCTTTAGTTTATCATCTGTAGAAACTTTGAGAATAGAAACGCCTCACCTTGGCGAGAGAGAGAATATTTCAGAACCCTTCTCATCCTCCTGTAATCAGGAGCCAGCTACATCTCATAGTAAATATTTGCTTCAGTCTTAGTTCCCTTGCTCTTGCTTTGAGCATCAGTAGGATTATGAGCTGGGATCCTATCAATAAATAAAATCAATAAAACACGTGACATTGTGAGGGTTCGCAAGGAGAGTGCTGCATTGTAAACCAGGTGGTTTGAGCCCTGAATGCTGATTGGCTATGACAAAACATAATTGTTGTTTTTAATTTTCATTGTTTTTACCCCAGAAGGTGATTATGCAAAATTATTATACATTACAATTAAGCAATAAGGGCCAAGTGGGTGTGGTATATGGACAGTATACCACGGCTAGGGGGTGTTCTTAGCCCTGGTATATTGGCCATATACCAACTAAAACACTAAACAAAGGTGCCCTATTATAAACTTGTTGCTAACATAACTAGAACAGTACAAAGTAAGGTTTCGCATACATCATTTTAATAGCAGGACACAGAAAAGTACGTTATCCCTATGAAGAGTATGAATCAGGCTGTTGGAGTAGGTTTACATCCTAAGCAACCTGCCTTCACATAATTTGAAGTACAAATGACCAACATAGCTACTGTAGTAGGTCAAAGCTGTGTGCTGTAAAACCTTGGTAGAGCATGGGTGGAGTAGGCATTGTGGGACTGTAAAACCTTGGTAGAGCATGGGTGGAGTAGGCATTGTGGTGCTGTAAAACCTTGGTAGAGCGTGGGTGGAGTAGGCATTGTGGTGCTGTAAAACCTTGGTAGAGCATGGGTGGAGTAGGCATTGTGGTGCTGTAAAACCTTGGTAGAACATGGGTGGAGGAGGCATTGTGGTGCTGTAAAACCTTGGTAGAGCATGGGTGGAACAGGCATTGTGGTGCTGTAAAACCTTGGTAGAGCATGGGTGGAGTAGGCATTGTGGTGCTGTAAAACCTTGGTAGAGCATGGGTGGAGTAGGCATTGTGGTGCTGGAAAACCTTGGTAGAGCATGGGTGGAGTAGGCATTGTGGTGCTGTAAAACCTTGGTAGAGCATGGGTGGAGTAGGCATTGTGGTGCTGTAAAACCTTGGTAGAGCGTGGGTGGAACAGGCATTGTGGTGCTGTAAAACCTTGGTAGAGCATGGGTGGAGTAGGCATTGTGGTGCTGTAAAACCTTGGTAGAGCATGGGTGGAGTAGGCATTGTGGTGCTGTAAAACCTTGGTAGAGCATGGGTGGAGTAGGCATTGTGGTGCTGTAAAACCTTGGTAGAGCATGGGTGGAGTAGGCATTGTGGTGCTGTAAAACCTTGGTGGAGCATGGGTGGAGTAGGCATTGTGGGGCTCACATGTATTTCCTTTCATTTTCGTCTTCAGACCGATGCCTATTCTCACCTAAAACATATTTTTTTGTTTTCAAAACATGGTTTAGTGTGCTTTTTCCTGTGTTATCTTTCTATTGGGGAGAGATACATTCGCTGTAATCAAACACCTACATAGAAAAACAGGTTTATTTGAATGTGCTGCGGTCCTGCTGCAGTGCAGTAAGGCAACGTCCCAATTTGCTCCCTATTCCATATGTATAGTGCACTATGGGCTCTGGTCTCAGTAGAGCATTATAAATAATAGCGTTATTATAAGTAGAGCATTATAAAGGGAAAAGGGTGTAATTTGGGACTCAACATGACGGTGAGAGAGTGCATACCTGCTGCAACAGCTCTCCAGATGTCCCATTCAGCCTGGGATTGAGTTACTCACAGAGAGCAGCTGGGAGGACGAGGAGGAGGAGGATTCACTGCCTCACAGAGAGGAGCTGGGAGGACGAGGAGGAGAAGAGAGGAGCTGCAAAACTCTGCTTGTCTCTCTTCCTTCTCTTCCCTCTATTTCTCGCTCCTTCTCCTTCATCTCTCCAGGCTCCATGGCCCATGTTCCCTCCTTATCAGAGTGGCTCTGCCAGGAGTCCCCCATGGGAGCTAGCCGGTCTCTGGGCAGGCAGGCATCTGTCATCATGAATGGTTATAGGGATATACAGTGTATTCAGTATTCAGACCCCTTGACTTTTTCCACATGTTGTTACATTTTACATTATTCAAAAATTGATTAAATTATCTTTTTCCTCGTCAATCTACACACAATACCCTGAATGACAAAGCAAAAACAGGTTTTTAGAAATGTTTGCAAATGTATTAAATATAAAAAAAACTGAAATATCACATTTACATAAGTATTCAGACCCTTTACTCAGTACTTTGTTGAAACACATTTGGAAGCGTTTACAGCCTCAAGTCTTCTTGGGTTTGACGCTACAAGCTTGGCACACCTGTATTTTTGGGGAAGTTTTTTCCATTCTTCTCTGCAGATCCTCTCAAGCTCTGTCAGGTTGGATGGGGAGTGTCACTGCACAGCTATTTTCAGGTCTCTCCAGAGATGTTAGATCGGGTTCAAGTCCTGGCTCTGGCTGGGCCACTCAAAGACATTTAGAGACTTGTTTCGAAGCCACTCCTGCGTTGTCTTGGCTTAGGGTCGTTGTCACCACCATTCTTCACCTTAGGGATAGTGCCAGGTTTCCTCCAGACGTGACGCTTGTCATTCAGGCCAAAAAGTTCAATTTTGGTATCATCAGACCAGAGAATCTTGTTTAAGTTCCTTTTGGCAAACTCAAAGCGGGCTGTAATGTGCCTTTTACTGAGGAGTGGCTTCCGTCTAGCCACTACCATAAAGGTCTGATTGGTGGAGTGCTGCAGAGATGGTTGTCCTTCTCGAAGGTTCTCCCATCTCCACAGAGGAACTCTGGAGCTCTGTCAGAGTGACCATCAGGTTCTTGGTCACCTCCCTGACCAAGGCCCTTCTACCCCGATTGCTCAGTTTGGCCGGCTCTAGGAAGATTCTTGGTGGTTCCTAACTTCTTCCATTTAAAAATTATGAAAGACCACTGTGTTCTTGGGGACCTTCAATGCTGCAGAATTATTTTGGTACCCTTCCCCAGATCTGTACCTCGACACAATCCTGTCTTGGAGCTCTACGGACAATTCCTTCGACCTCATGGCTTGGTTTTTGCTCTGACATGCACTGTCAACTGTGGGACCTTATATAGACAGGTGTGTGCCTTTCCAAATCATGTCCAATCAATTGAATTTACCACAGGTGGACTCCAAGTTGTAGAAACATCTCAAGGATGATCAATGGAAACAGGATGCACCTGAGCTCAATTTAGAGTCTCATAGCAAAGGGTCTGAATACTTATGTAAATAAGGTATTTATGTTTTTTTATTTTAATGAATTTGCTAAAAAAAACGTACCTGTTTTTGCTTCGTCATTATGGGGTATTGTGATTTCATTATGGGGTATTGTGTGTATTTTGATGAGGATTTAAAAAAATGTAATCCATTTTAGAACTAGACTGTAACAAACTAGACTGTAACAAACTAGACTGTAACAAACTAGACTGTAACACACTAGACTGTAACAAACTAGACTGTAACACACTAGACTGTAACAAACTAGACTGTAACAAACTAGACTGTAACACACTAGACTGTAACAAACTAGACTGTAACAAACTAGACTGTAACACACTAGACTGTAACAAACTATACTGTAACAAACTAGACTGTAACACACTAGACTGTAACAAACTAGACTGTAACAAACTAGACTGTAACAAACTAGACTGTAACACACTAGACTGTAACAAACTAGACTGTAACAAACTAGACTGTAACACACTAGACTGTAACAAACTAGACTGTAACAAACTAGACTGTAACACACTAGACTGTAACAAACTAGACTGTAACAAACTAGACTGTAACACACTAGACTGTAACAAACTATACTGTAACAAACTAGACTGTAACACACTAGACTGTAACAAACTAGACTGTAACAAACTAGACTGTAACAAACTAGACTGTAACACACTAGACTGTAACACACTAGACTGTAACACACTAGACTGTAACACACTAGACTGTAACAAACTAGACTGTAACACACTAGACTGTAACACACTAGACTGTAACACACTATACTGTAACAAACTAGACTGTAACAAACTAGACTGTAACAAACTAGACTGTAACACACTAGACTGTAACACACTAGACTGTAACAAACTAGACTGTAACACACTAGACTGTAACAAACTAGACTGTAACACACTAGACTGTAACACACTAGACTGTAACAAACTAGACTGTAACAAACTAGACTGTAACACACTAGACTGTAACAAACTAGACTGTAACAAACTAGACTGTAACACACTAGACTGTAACAAACTAGACTGTAACAAACTAGACTGTAACACACTAGACTGTAACAAACTAGACTGTAACAAACTAGACTGTAACAAACTATACTGTAACGTAACAAAATGTGGAAAAAGTCAAGGGGTCTGAATACTTTCCAAATACACTATATATATATATATATATATATATATATATATATATATATGTAGTATAATATATATTAGTATATATTATATATTACTATAATATATAGTATATTATAGTATGTGGACCCCCCTTCAAAAGAAATAAATACTTTTAATAATAAATAAATATATATATATTTAATGAATTAATACTATATAATTACCGAGTCAGCATCATGCATGGCTATAGGGCTTTCAGAAAGTATTCACACCCCTTAACTTTTTTCAGTTTGTTGTATTACAACCTGAATTTAAAATTGATTATATTTAGATTTTTGGGTCACTGGCCTACAAACAATAACGCATAATATGGAATTATGTTTTTAGAAATGTTTACAAATTAATAAAAAATGAACAAGTGAAATGTATTGTGAATAAGTATTCAACCACTTCATTATGGAAAGCCTAAATAAGTTCAGGAGTAAACATTTGCTTAATAAGTCACATAATAAGTTGCATGGACTCATTCTGTAAGCATTAATAGTGTATAGTGTTTCATATTTTCAAGCATAGTGGTGGCTGCATCATGTTATGGGTATGCTTGTCTGGCTTGTTATCTAACGTTAGCTGGCTGGCTCGTTAGCTAACGTTAGCTGGCTGGCTCGTTAGCTAACGTCAGCTGACTGGCATGTTATCTAACGTTAGCTGGCTGGCTTGTTATCTAACGTTAACTGGCTGGCTCGTTAGCTAACGTTAGCTGACTGGCTCGTTAGCTAACGTTAGCTGGCTGGCTCGATAGCTAACATTACGTGACGTGTGTACAACACCCGTTGAATATGGCCGGTGTCAGGAAACGTCTGCAAAAAAACATAATTAAATTGTTGCCAGCAGAGCTGGTTAGGCTGTTTATCCAGAGGTAAACAAGTCATTATCTAGAGAGTCAAGTGTGCGATCTGAACGCTCCGAGAGCGAAACGAGATGGGTGGGGCTAATGCTTGTGAAGGGCGTGAACAATGCTCAATGGGTGTAGACAAAGAAGAGCTCTTCACTAGATAGCAAAACATTCAAAAGCCATTTTGTCAAAAGTGAGTTTACAAGTTTGTCAAATTTCAAAGCCAAATGACTTTCCCATTGTTCATCAACTGTAGTGTAGGATATGCCATTTTGTAGCTCTGAGTCTCTGCTTTTATCCAATGTAAAAAGCACCACTTCACATTTTGCTACTGAAGACCCGAATACAGGTGGTGAGTCACATATACAGTGGGGCAAAAAAGTATTTAGTCAGCCACCAATTGTGCAAGTTCTCCCACTTAAAAAGCTGAGAGAGGCCTGTAATTTTCATCATAGGTACACTTCAACTATGACAGACAAAATGAGAGAAAACAAATCCAGAAAATCACGTTGTAGGATTTTTAATGAATGTATTTGCAAATTATGGTGATACTTTTTTGCCCCACTGTATATTGTGTATCTGGTCCTGGTCTCAGTCAACCCACTCTGGACCAGGTACCAGCAGTTACGTCATGGTGGAATGGTGAAGAAGGTGGTGTGTGTTTGTGTAGGAGGAGGGGGTATGTTGTCTCATCCATCTCAAGCATGGAGTGATCTCATGAAGCCATAGAATCCAGCACAGCTGCTCCTCTACACCAACAAACAGCTGGCCGAGGGAGGCGGGAAATACACTTTATTTCCTATCAGTTGATTTCCTGATGACTTTCTACTTGTGCACTACTTTTGACCAGAGCCCTTTGAACCCTGATCACAGTCCTTAATAGGGAATAGGGTATCGGTTGGGACTCAATCTAGTTTTTTCTAGTTTCTTTGTCAGCATTGTTAGAGCTGGATCCTGGAACAGAAAGAGCACATCGTAGACAGGACTGACTGACAGAACACATCATAGACAGGACTGACTGACAGAACACATCATAGACAGGACTGACAGACAGAACACATCGTAGACAGGACTGACAGAACACATCATAGACAGGACTGACAGAACACATCATAGACAGGACTGACAGAACACATCATAGACAGGACTGACAGAACACATCATAGACAGGACTGACAGAACACATCATAGACAGGACTGACAGACAGAACACATCATAGACAGGACTGACAGAACACATCATAGACAGGACTGACAGAACACATCATAGACAGGACTGACAGAACACATCATAGACAGGACTGACAGAACACATCATAGACAGGATTGACAGACAGAACATATCATAGACAGGACTGACTGACAGAACACATCATAGACAGGACTGACAGAACACATCATAGACAGGACTGACAGAACACATCATAGACAGGACTGACTGACAGAACACATCATAGACAGGACTGACTGACAGAACACATCATAGACAGGACTGACAGAACACATCATAGACAGGACTGACAGAACACATCATAGACAGGACTGACAGAACACATCATAGACAGGACTGACTGACAGAACACATCATAGACAGGACTGACATAACACATCAGAGACAGGACTGACAGACAGAACACATCATAGACAGGACTGACAGAACACAACATAGACAGGACTGATAGACAGAACACATCATAGACAGGACTGACAGAACACATCATAGACAGGACTGACTGAGAGAACACATCATAGACAGGACTGACTGAACACATCATAGACAGGACTGACTGACAGAACACATCATAGGCAGGACTGACAGAACACATCATAGACAGGACTGACAGAACACATCATAGACAGGACTGACAGAACACATCATAGACAGGACTGACTGACAGAACACATCATAGACAGGACTGACAGAACACATCATAGACAGGACTCACAGAACACATCATAGACAGGACTGACAGAACACATCATAGACAGGACTAACTGAACACATCATAGACAGGACTGACAGACAGAACACATCATAGACAGGACTGACAGACAGAACACATCATAGACAGGACTGACAGACAGAACACATCATAGACAGGACTGACAGACAGAACACATCATAGACAGGACTGACAGAACACATCATAGACAGGACTGACAGAACACATTATAGACAGGACTGACAGAACACATCATAGACAGGACTAACTGAACACATCATAGACAGGACTGACAGACAGAACACATCATAGACAGGACTGACAGACAGAACACATCATAGACAGGACTGACAGACTGAACACATCATAGACAGGACTGACAGACAGAACACATCATAGACAGGACTGACTGAACACATCATAGACAGGACTGACAGACAGAACACATCATAGACAGGACTGACAGAACACATCATAGACAGGACTGACTGACAGAACACATCATAGACAGGACTGACAGAACACATCATAGACAGGACTGACAGAACACATCGTAGACAGGACTGACAGACAGAACACATCGTAGACATCATGACAAGGCCTTTCTGTATGCCTGTAAGTAGCCTTATACGAGCCTCTGCTTGTGCGAGCAAGAACGCCTCATAGGGCAGAACTGTATCTCCTCTTTCCTGAGGCAGCTTGATGTACAAGCACACGCTAGTCTATCACAGGGCCTTACTGTAGCTCCTTAATGCTGAGTGTCAAGCAGAGACGTATCCCATTTTTAGTCTTTGGTATGACTCGGCCAGGGACTCACAACCCTCCAATCTCAGGGCGGACACTGTACAGTTTTGTAAAGAGTTTCTGCATACCAACAGACCTCTTACAAAATACAGTGCTCCTGTTTGCTGCTTGTATACGCACGCACGCACGCACACACACATACATACTGGAACACACACACATACTGGAACACACACACACACATACTGGAACACACACACACACATACTGGAACACACACACACACATACTGGAACACACACACACATACTGGAACACACACACATACTGGAACACACACACACACATACTGGAACACACACACACATACTGGAACACACACACACACATACTGGAACACACACACACACATACTGGAACACACACACACATACTGGAACACACACACAAATACTGGAACACACACACACACACACACACACACACACACACACACACACACACACACACACACACACACACACACACACACACACACACACACACACACAGGAGAGCAGAGAGAGGAGAGGAGAGCAGTGTGTTCCATCCACTGGTTTGTGTGTGTGTTCCAGTGTGTGTGTGCGTGTGCGTGTGTGTGTGTTCCAGTGTGTGTGTGTGTGTTCCAGTGTGTGTGTGTGTTCCAGTGTGTGTGTGTGTGTGTGTGTGTTCCAGTATGTGTGTGTGTTCCAGTATGTGTGTGTGTGTGCCTGTTCCAGTATGTGTGTGTGTGTGTGTGTGTGTGTGTGTGTGTTCCAGTATGTGTGTGTGTGTGTGTGTGTGTTCCAGTATGTGTGTGTGTGTGTGTGTTCCAGTTTGTGTGTGTGTGCGTGTTCCAGTATGTGTGTGTGTGTGTGTGTTCCAGTATGTGAGTGTGTGTGTGTGTGTGTGTGTGTGTGTGTGTGTGTGTGTGTGTTCCAGTATGTGTGTGTGTTCCAGTGTGTGTGTGTGTGTGTGTATGTTCCAGTATGTGTGTGTGTGTGTGTGTGTGTGTGTTCCAGTGTGTGTGTGTGTGTGTTCCAGTATGTGTGTGTGTGTGTGTTCCAGTATGTGTGTGTGTGTGTGTGTGTTCCAGTATTTGTGTGTGTGTTCCAGTGTGTGTTTTACTGAGTTCCTTCCAGGGGTGACTCCAGTTCACCATCAAATTTCATTCTGCGGCCCTGTGTTTCTGCAGTGCACCTTGGGATCGCTGCCTGGCTGCCTTGGCATGAAAAGAGCTGTGCAAATACAAATTCAGAACATTTTTTTCAGCTCGTGCGGGAATATGATCTCAGAACCCCTAAACCACTGGTGTCTTTGGGCCTGTTTTTTTTTGTGCTGCAGCCCAGAAAGGTTTTGGGAATAATTTTGCACGCCCAATTTTTCAGTTTTTCATTTGTTAAAAAAGTTTGAAATATCCAATAAATGTCGTTCCACTTCATGATTGTGTCCCACTTGTTGTTGATTCTTCACAAAAAAATACAGTTTTATATCTTTATGTTTGAAGCCTGAAATGTGGCAAAAGGTCGCAAAGTTCAAAGGGGCCGAATACTTTCGCAAGGCACTGTATTTAATAAATTAACCATGTTCCTGGGCCATTTTAAAACTAAGCTGCATGCGGACCACTAATTTGCTTATTTATTCAAAAACAAACACACTTGTTCTGTTAACTTATTAGCTAAGAACCTGGCAACTGGACAGACTAAACATGTTTTATTTTTGTATTCATTTATCCGTTACTTTACCAGGTAAATTGGCTGAGAACACGTTCTCATTTACAGCAACGACCTGGGGAATAGTTACAGGGGAGAGGAGGGGGATGCACGAGCCAATTGTTGACTGGGGACAGCACCCTACACAGGGCAGTGTCCCCAATCACTGCCCTGGGGTATTGGGATATTTTTAGACCAGAGGAAAGAGTGTCTCCTACTGGCCCTCCAACTCCACTTCCAGCAGCATCTGGTCTCCCATCCAGGAACTGACCAGGACCAACCCTGCTTAGCTTCAGAAGCAAGTGTTGGGTAGGGTGTCGTCCTGGGTAGATTTAGGCTGTGCCATGTTGTTTTCAGGAGATTTTCTGTTAAAAATTGTTATTTCACATGACCTGATATAAGTCAACAATTCCTATTCCTTATGATAGGCTATCATATTATAGGGCAATTCAGCACCAACTGTTATTACTCATACCCCTTTTCAATATTCCACTTCTTCCCAGTGTCTTCTTCTCAGTGTCTTCTTCCCCTTTTCAATATTCCACTTCTTCCCAGTGTCTTCTTCCCCTTTTCAATATTCCACTTCTTCCCAGTGTCTTCCTCCCCTTTTCAATATTCCACTTCTTCTCAGTGTCTTCCTCCCATTTTCATTATTCCACTTCTTCCCAGTGTCTTCCTCCCCTTTTCAATATTCCACTTCTTCTCAGTGTCTTCCTCCCATTTTCATTATTCCACTTCTTCCCAGTGTCTTCTTCCCCTTTTCATTATTCCACTTCTTCCCAGTGTCTTCTTCCCCTTTTCAATATTCCACTTCTTCTCAGTGTCTTCCTCCCATTTTCATTATTCCACTTCTTCCCAGTGTCTTCTTCCCCTTTTCAATATTCCACTTCTTCCCAGTGTCTTCCTCCCCTTTTCAATATTCCACTTCTTCTCAGTGTCTTCCTCCCATTTTCATTATTCCACTTCTTCCGAGTGTCTTCCTCCCCTTTTCAATATTCCACTTCTTCTCAGTGTCTTCCTCCCATTTTCATTATTCCACTTCTTCCCAGTGTCTTCTTCCCCTTTTCATTATTCCACTTCTTCCCAGTGTCTTCTTCCCCTTTTCATTATTCCACTTCTTCCCAGTGTCTTCTTCCCCTTTTCAATATTCCACTTCTTCTCAGTGTCTTCTTCCCCTTTTCATTATTCCACTTCTTCTCAGTGTCTTCTTCCCAGTGTCTTCAATATTCCACTTCTTCTCAGTGTCTTCTTCCCCTTTTCATTATTCCACTTCTTCTCAGTGTCTTCTTCCCAGTGTCTTCTTCCCCTTTTCAATATTCCACTTCTTCTCAGTGTCTTCTTCCCCTTTTCATTATTCCACTTCTTCTCAATGTCTTCTTCCCCTTTTCATTATTCCACTTCTTCCCAGTGTCTTCTTCCCCTTTTCATTATTCCACTTCTTCTCAGTGTCTTCTTCCCAGTGTCTTCTTCCCCTTTTCAATATTCCACTTCTTCTCAGTGTCTTCTTCCCCTTTTCATTATTCCACTTCTTCCCAGTGTCTTCTTCCACTTTTCATTATTCCACTTCTTCCCAGTGTCTTCTTCCCGATGTCTTCTTCCCCTTTTCATTATTCCACTCTGTGTTTTATTCCCAATGTTGTTGCTGTAACTACTTGTCTGAAAATAAATTACAAGAGGCTTTGCATTTTTGTCGCCATTTATGTAGGTAGGCTATGTCATGGACATGTTGATTGTTAGTCCTAAAAAACGAGAATAGGCTATATTGAAACGCCTGTTACCTCAATGATTTAGGCATTTCAGTAGTGTGCACAAGCTGCATGGTGGAGATGGTAAGGGGACTCTCTATCTCATAAACACAAAACATCCTAGGTGTTATAACTCTGAAACTAGTCTGCCTCAACCATATTTTAGATCTGTATTTAAATGGTTAGTTCACTCCCATGAATAAAACATTTTTATAAAATTCTTAGTGGATCTAATTTCTCAAAATGAATCTCAAAATGGTATAATTTATCTGTTTGAAATTCCATTTTTCTTCTTACGGGGGAGGATTCTCCCTCTGGCTTTGGGCTAAGTCCCCAATGATTTGTCCCCACAAATCCTAGAAACGCCCATGCCCTAAACTTCCACACGCACAAACACACACACACACACACACAAACACACACACACACACACACACACACACACACACACACACACACACACACACACACACACACACACACACACACACACACACACACACACACACACACACACACACACACACACACACACACACACACATACCATTCACACACACACACACCATTCACACACACTCCTAAACATAATCTAGCCCCTCCGTTAAAGCTGCCTCCAAAATGGTAAGTGTTTAGGTGTATAGTGTAAGTGTATAGTGTTTAGTGTTTAGTGTATACTTGTACAGCTAGAGACACAGCTATAGACACAGCTAGAGACACAGCTACAGCTAGAGACACAGTTAGAGAAACAGCTAGATACACAGCTACAGCTAGAGACACAGCTAGAGACATAGCTACAGCTAGAGACACAGCTAGAGACACAGCTAGAGACACAGCTAGAGACACAGCTACAGCTAGAGGCACAGTTAGAGACACAGCTACAGCTAGAGACACAGCTAGAGACACAGCTACAGATAGAGACACAGCTACAGCTAGAGACACAGCTAGAGCTAAAGACACAGCTAGAGACACAGCTACAGCTAGAGACACAGCTAGAGACACAGCTACAGCTAGAGACACAGCTACAGCTAGAGACACAGCTAGACACACAGTTAGAGACACAGCTACAGCTAGAGACACAGATACAGCTAGAGACACAGCTAGAGACACAGCTACAGCTAGAGACACAGCTACAGCTAGAGACACAACTAGAGACACAGCTACAGCTAGAGACACAGTTAGAGACACAGCTACAGCTAGAGACACAGCTACAGCTAGAGACAGAGCTACAGCTAGAGACACAGTTAGAGACACAGCTACAGCTAGAGACACAGCTAGAGACACAGTTAGAGACACAGCTACAGCTAGAGACACAGCTAGAGACACAGTTAGATACACAGCTACAGCTAGAGACACAGTTAGAGACACAGCTATAGCTAGAGACACAGCTAGACACACAGTTAGAGACACAGCTACAGCTAGAGACACAGCTAGAGACACAGCTACAGCTAGAGACACAGCTAGAGACACAGCTACAGCTGGAGACACAGTTAGAGACACAGCTACAGCTAGAGACACAGCTACAGCTAGAGACAGAGCTACAGCTAGAGACACAGCTAGAGACACAGCTACAGCTAGAGACACAGTTAGAGACACAGCTACAGCTAGAGACAGAGCTAGAGACAGAGCTAGAGACACAGCTAGAGACACAGCTACAGCTAGAGACACAGCTAGAAACACAGCTACAGCTAGAGACACAGCTACAGCTAGAGACACAGCTAGTGACACAGCTAGAGACACAGCTACAGCTAGAGACACAGCTAGAAACACGGCTAGAGACACGGCTAGAGACACAGCTAGAGACACAGCTAGAGACGCGGCTAGAGACACGGCTAGAGACACGGCTAGAGACACAGCTAGAGACACGGCTAGAGACACGGCTAGAGACACGGCTAGAGACACGGCTAGAGACACAGCTAGAGACACAGCTAGAGACACAGCTAGAGACACAGTTAGAGACATAGCTACAGCTAGAGACACAGCTAGAGACACAGCTAGAGACACAGTTAGAGACATAGCTACAGCTAGAGACACAGTTAGAGACATAGCTACAGCTAGAGACACAGCTAGAGACACAGCTAGAGCTAAAGACACTGCTAGAGACACAGCTAGAGACACAGCTAGAGACACAGCTAGAGACATGGCTACAGCTAGAGACACAGCTACAGCTAGAGACATGGCTAGAGACACAGCTAGAGACACAGCAACAGCTAGAGACACAGCTAGAGACACAGCTAGAGACACGGCTAGAGACACGGCTAGAGACACGGATAGAGACACGGCTAGAGACACGGCTAGAGACACGGCTAGAGACATGGCTAGAGACACAGCTAGAGACACAGCTAGAGACACAGCTAGAGACACGGCTAGAGACACGGCTAGAGACACGGATAGAGACACAGCTAGAGACACAGCTAGAGACACGGCTAGAGACACAGCTACAGCTAGAGACACTGCTAGAGACAGCTAGAGACACAGCTAGAGACACAGCTAGAGACACAGTTAGAGACACAGCTAGAGACACAGCTAGAGACACAGCTACAGCTAGAGACACAGCTAGAGACACAGCTAGCGACACATTTAGAGACACAATTAGAGACAAAGCTAGAGACACAATTAGAGACACAATTAGAGACAAAGCTACAGCTAGAGACACAGCTACAGTTAGAGACACAGCTAGAGACACAATTAGAGACAAAGCTTGAGACACAATTAGAGACACAATTAGAGACAAAGCTACAGCTAGAGACAAAGCTACAGCTAGAGACACAGCTACAGTTAGAGACAAATCTTGAGACACAATTAAAGACACAATTAGAGACAAAGCTACAGCTAGAGACACAGCTACAGTTAGAGACACAGCTAGAGCTAAAGACACCGCTAGAGACACAGCTAGAGACAGCTAGAGCTAGAGACACAGCTAGAGCCACAGCTAGAGACACAGCTAGAACAAGAGACACAGCTAGAGCTAGAGACACAGTTAGAGACACAGCTAGAGCTAAAGACACAGCTAGTCTGTGCTGTGGTGGATGGTAGGGATTGTGTCTGCTGGCAGGGGGTCTGATTTTGTGTGTGTGTTGGTGTGTGTATGACAGACATGGGCTCTGATTCTCTCTGGCTTTCTAACAGGGTTTGAAAGGTTAAATGAATCCTATTGAGAGGGTGCTCGGCTTGGACTGTGTCATTCCAGGAGACGTTTCCCTTCTTGACTCTTATTATCAACAGATACATACTAATCTGTCATGTCAATGTTACCGGCTCCTCTCTATGGATTATGTCATAATGTTGAGGTTAGGTTATAGGTGTAACCCCACTACTGTTCACCACCAATATCCAGGGTATGTTGGGGATATTGGTAGAGGGGATAGGGGTAGTGGGGAGAGGATATGGGTAGAGGGGAGGGGATAGGGGTAAAGGGGAGGGGATAGGGGTAGAGGGGAGGAGAGGGGATAGGGGTAGAGGGGAGGGGATAGGGGTAGAAGGGAGGGGATAGGGGTAGAGGGGATAGGGGTAGAGGAGAAGGGCTAGGGGTAGAGGGGAGGGTAGAGGGGATATGGGTAGAGGGGAGGGGATAGGGATAGTGGGGAGAGGATAGGGGTAGAGGGGAGGGGATAGGGGTAGAGGGGAGGGGATAGGGGTAGAGGGGATAGGGGTAGAGGGGATAGGGGTAGAGGGGAGGGGATAGGGGTAGAAGGGAGGGTAGAGAGGGTAGAGGGGATGGGGTAGTGGGGAGGGGATAGGGGTAGAGGGGAGGGTAGAGGGGATAGGGGTAGTGGGGAAGGGATAGGGGTAGAGGGGATAGGGGTAGAGGGGTTAGGGTTTGAGGGGAGGGGGTAGAGGGGAGGGGATAGGGGTAGAGGGGAGGGGATAGGGGGAGGGGATAGGGGTAGGGGGATAGGGGTAGAGGGGTTTGAGGGGAGGGGATAGGGGTAGAGGGGAGAGGATAGGGGTAGAGGGGAGGGGATAGGGGTAGGGGTAGAGGGGTTTGAGGGGAGGGGATAGGGGTAGAGGGGAGAGGATAGGGGTAGAGGGGATAGGGGTAGAGGGGTTAGGGTTTGAGGGGAGGGGATAGGGGTAGAGGGGAGGGGATAGGGATAGAGGGGAGGGGATAGGGGTAGAGGGGAGGGGATAGGGGTAGAGGGGATATGGGGTACAGGGGAGGGGATAGAGGGGAGGGGATAGGGGTAGAGGGGATAGGGGGTACAGGGGAGGGTAGAGAGGGTAGAGGGGATAGGGGTAGTGGAGAGGGGATAGGGGTAGAGGGGAGGGTAGAGGGGATAGGGGTAGTGGGGAAGGGATAGGGGTAGAGGGGATAGGGGTAGAGGGGTTAGGGTTTGAGGGGAGGGGGTAGAGGGGGAGGGGATAGGGGTAGAGGGGAGGGGATAGGGGTAGGGGGGATAGGGGTAGAGGGGTTTGAGGGGAGGGGATAGGGGTAGAGGGGAGAGGATAGGGGTAGAGGGGAGGGGATAGGGGTAGGGGGATAGGGGTAGAGGGGTTTGAGGGGAGGGGATAGGGGTAGAGGGGAGAGGATAGGGGTAGAGGGGAGGGGATAGGGGTAGAGGGGATAGGGGTAGAGGGGTTAGGGTTTGAGGGGAGGGGATAGGGGTAGAGGGGAGGGGATAGGGGTAGAGGGGAGGGTAGAGAGGGTAGAGGGGATAGGGGTAGTGGGGAGGGGATAGGGGTAGAGGGGAGGGTAGAGGGGATAGGGGTAGTGGGGAAGGGATAGGGGTAGAGGGGATAGGGGTAGAGGGGTTAGGGTTTGAGGGGAGGGGGTAGAGGGGAGGGGATAGGGGTAGAGGGGAGGGGATAGGGGTAGAGGGGAGGGGATAGGGGTAGGGGGATAGGGGTAGAGGGGTTTGAGGGGAGGGGATAGGGGTAGAGGGGAGAGGATAGGGGTAGAGGGGAGGGGATAGGGGTAGGGGGATAGGGGTAGAGGGGTTTGAGGGGAGGGGATAGGGGTAGAGGGGAGAGGATAGGGGTAGAGGGGAGGGGATAGGGGTAGAGGGGATAGGGGTAGAGGGGTTAGGGTTTGAGGGGAGGGGATAGGGGTAGAGGGGAGGGGATAGGGATAGAGGGGAGGGGACAGGGGTAGAGGGGAGGGGATAGGGGTAGAGGGGATATGGGGTACAGGGGAGGGGATAGAGGGGAGGGGATAGGGGTAGAGGGGATAGGGGGTACAGGGGAGGGGATAGGGGTAGAGGGGGAGGGGATAGGGGGTACAGGGGATGGGATAGCGGGGAGGGGAAGGGGGATTTGTTTTTCTGGAGGGAGTAATTGATGCGTGAACATTTGTTTGTGTCTATAGCTGTGTGTGTGTGTGTGTGTGTGTGTGTGTGTGTGTGTGTGTGTGTGTGTGTTTGTGTGTGTCACATGTGGCTGGTGGCTCCTTCATTTGGGAGGACAGTCTCATAATAATGGCTGGAACGGAATGAATGAATAAATGAATGGGATCAAATGCATGAAACACATGGTTTGGTGTCATTCCATTTCCTCCGTTCCAGACATTGTTACGAGCCCGTCCTCCTTTCACCAGCCTCCTGTGGTGTGTGTAGTATGACTATATGAGAGCAGGTACCTCCCTGCAGGCAAAGCTAGAGCAGAACTAGCTTCATGTTCCTCCTCCTCCCCCACTCCCCCCTCTTCCTCCTCCCCTCTCCTCCTCCTCCTCCTTCCCCTTCGTCCACCCCACACCGCCCCTTCCTCCTCCCCCACCTCTGCTAGTCTGCCCCCTCAGCCCCCCTTCCCCCCTCCTCCTCGCCTTCTCCCCCTGATCATGACCCACTTTCCCTCCCCTTCTCCCCCTTTCATCCCTCCCCATGCTCCCTTTAATTGCTGTGGGGCACTCTGAGTCCATCTGTTCAGCCCGGCCCTGCCGCTGTTGCCATGGTGATGCCAGGAGGCTTTTCGGATTTGCCGTAGGACTCAGGGCTAGGATAGGACTGTACTGACCAACAGGGAGATAGGGTCAGGGGAAGGGGGTAGGCAGGACTGACTCAGGATAGGACTGACTGACTCAGGGTAGGACTGACTGACTCAGGGTAGGACTGACTGACTCAGGATAGGACTAACTGACTCAGGATAGGACTGGCTGACTCAGGATAGGACTAACTCAGGATGGGACTGACTGACTGACTGACTCAGGGGAGGACTGACTGACTCAGGATAGGACTGACTGACTCAGGGTAGGACTGACTGACTCAGGGTAGGACTGACTGACTCAGGGGAGGACTGACTGACTCAGGATAGGGCTGACTGACTCAGGATAGGGCTGACTGACTCAGGGTAGGACTGGCTGACTCAGGGTAGGACTGACTGACTCAGGGTAGGACTGACTGACTCAGGGTAGGACTGACTGACTCAGGATAGGACTGACTGACTCAGGGTAGGACTGACTGACTCAGGGTAGGACTGACTGACTCAGGATAGGACTGACTGACTCAGGGTAGGACTGACTGACTCAGTGTAGGGGTGGAGCAGAGGGGAGCAGGGTGGAACAGGGTGGAACAGGGTGGAGCAGAGTGGAACAGAGTGGAGCAGAGTGGAACAGGGTGGAGCAGGGGGGGCAGAGTGGAACAGGATGGAAAAGGGTGGAGCAGAGTGGAACAGGGGGGAGCAGAGTGGAGCAGAGTGGAGCAGAGTGGAACAGGGGGGAGCAGAGTGGAGCAGGTGGGAGCAGAGTAGAGGAGAGTGGAATAGGGGGGAGCAGAGTGGAGCACAGTGGAACAGGGGGGAGCAGAGTGGAGCAGAGTGGAACAGGGGGGGCAGAGTGGAGCAGAGTTGAACAGGGGGGAGCAGAGTGGAGCAGAGTGGAACAGGGGGGAGCAGAGTGGAGCAGTGTGGAGGAGAGTGGAACAGAGTGGAACAGGGGGGAGCAGAGTGGAGCAGAGTGGAACAGGGGGGAGCAGAGTGGAACAGGGGGAGCAGAGTGGAGAAGAGTGGAACAAAGTGGAACAGGGGGGAGCAGAGTGGAGCAGGGGGAGCAGAGTGGAGCAGAGGGGAACAGAGTGGAACAGGGGGGAGCAGAGTGGAGCAGGGGGGAGCAGAGTGGAGCAGAGTGGAACAGGGGGGAGCAGAGTGGAACAGGGGGGAGCAGAGTGGAGCAGAGTGGAGCAGGGGGAGCAAAGTGGAGCAGAGAGGAACAGAGTGGAACAGGGGGGAGCAGAGTGGAGCAGGGGGGAGCAGAGTGGAGCAGAGTGGAACAGGGGGGAGCAGAGTGGAACAGGGGGCAGCAGAGTGGAACAGGGGGGAGCAGAGTGGAGCAGGGGGGAGCAGAGTGGAACAGGGGGAGCAGAGTGGAGCAGAGGGGAACAGAGTGGAACAGGGGGGAGCAGAGTGGAGCAGGGGGGAGCAGAGTGGAGCAGAGTGGAACAGGGGGGAGCAGAGTGGAACAGGGGGGAGCAGAGTGGAGCAGAGTGGAGCAGGGGGAGCAAAGTGGAGCAGAGAGGAACAGAGTGGAACAGGGGGGAGCAGAGTGGAGCAGGGGGGAGCAGAGTGGAGCAGAGTGGAACAGGGGGGAGCAGAGTGGAACAGGGGGCAGCAGAGTGGAACAGGGGGGAGCAGAGTGGAGCAGGGGGGAGCAGAGTGGAGCAGAGTGGAACAGGGGGGAGCAGAGTGGAACAGGGGGGAGCAGAGTGGAGCAGAGTGGAGCAGGGGGAGCAAAGTGGAGCAGAGAGGAGCAGAGTGGAACAGGGGGGAGCAGAGTGGAACAGGGGGGAGCAGAGTGGAACAGGGGGGAGCAGAGTGGAGCAGAGTGGAACAGGGGGGGATCAGAGTGGAGCAGGGGGGAGCACTAGAGAAGGAATTAACCAACCAACACTCAGTAGTTAACTCCCAAATGGCACCCTATTCCTTATGTAGTGTACTGCTTTTGACCAGGGTTCATATTGCTTTGTTCAAAAGTAGTGCACTATGTAGGGAATATGGTTCCATTTGGGTCTCATACCTAGTTTGCATGGCGTCCCTTCTAGTCCGCAGTCGGTCACCAGCATTCGGCTCGCATCAGCCCTGGCTCTGTGTTGATGTTTAAATATTCCAGGCTTGTTTAGTCTGGATCACACCGTTGGCAAATCGCTCCCTGTGCCATTTTGTTTTCTACTATTTCAGAAGAGAGCGTTTTACTGTAATGGTTATAATGGCTGCTTGGTATCGACCTCTGCCACGGAGCAAATGTGTTAGAGTACGTCCAAAATGGGACCCTATTCCCAATATAGGGCACTGGTCAAAAGGCTGTCATTTGGTATGCACACAGTGTGTTAGCTTGGAGAAGCTATCTGTGTTGACGTTCTCCTTGTCTAAAGGTCAGCGTTAGAGGCTGATCTGTGATCTGTGTTGAAGTGTTTTTTCGAGGTCAGAGCCTCATCACGACCCTAGCAGAGGCACCCTTCCCCTCCTCCTCCCAATACAGTCATTGTTCTCTCTGCTTGCATCCCAAATGAGGTCATCTTCCCTACATAGTGCACTACTTTAGACCAGAGCCCTATGGGTAGTGCACTACTTTAGACCAGAGCCCTATGGGTAGTGCACTACTTTATACCAGAGCCCTATGGGTAGTGCACTACTTTAGACCAGAGCCCTATGGGTAGTGCACTACTTTATACCAGAGCCCTATGGGTAGTGCACTACTTTAGACCAGAGCCCTATGGGTAGTGCACTATAAAGGGAATGTGCTGCCGTTTGGGACTTAGGCTCTGTCTCTGTCAAGGAAAGAAGCAGAGTTTTGTCATTTGTTTTCTCGTTCGGCGAGCTAGTTGAAGACATAAAGATACATTTGATGCTTCCCATTCAAGCCTCATATGCATCAAGTATTCTGTCTCCGCCATCCTTCTCCTCACTAATGGTTTTAATTAGATGAGAAAAGTTGAATTATAATTGAGACTTTGGGTCTACAGTTATCCAATTGGTCTGGCTTTTACTGCTGCTGTATGGCCCAGTGTGTCTACTGTACTGCCTCTTACTGCTGCTGTATGGCCCAGTGTGTCTACTGTACTGCCTCTTACTGCTGCTGTATGGCCCAGTGTGTCTACTGTACTGCCTCTTACTGCTGCTGTATGGCCCAGTGTGTCTACTGTACTGCCTCTTACTGCTGCTGTATGGCCCAGTGTGTATACTGTACTGCCTCTTAACTGCTGCTGTATGGCCCTGTGTGTCTACTGTACTGCCTCTTACTGCTGCTGTATGGCCCAGTGTGTCTACTGTACTGCCTCTTACTGCTGCTGTATGGCCCAGTGTGTCTACTGTACTGCCTCTTACTGCTGCTGTATGGCCCAGTGTGTCTACTGTACTGCCTCTTACTGCTGCTGTATGGCCCTGTGTGTCTACTGTACTGCCTCTTACTGCTGCTGTATGGCCCAGTGTGTCTACTGTACTGCCTCTTACTGCTGCTGTATGGCCCAGTGTGTCTACTGTACTGCCTCTTACTGCTGCTGTATGGCCCAGTGTGTCGACTGTACTGCCTCTTACTGCTGCTGTATGGTCCAGTGTGTCTACTGTACTGCCTCTTACTGCTGCTGTATGGCCCAGTGTGTCGACTGTACTGCCTCTTACTGCTGCTGTATGGCCCAGTGTGTCGACTGTACTGCCTCTTACTGCTGCTGTATGGCCCAGTGTGTCTACTGTACTGCCTCTTACTGCTGCTGTATGGCCCAGTGTGTCTACTGTACTGCCTCTTACTGCTGGTGTATGGCCCAGTATGTCGACTGTACTGCCTCTTACTGCTGCTCTATGGCCCAGTGTGTCTACTGTACTGCCTCTTACTGCTGCTGTATGGCCCAGTATGTCTACTGTACTGCCTCTTACTGCTGCTGTATGGCCCAGTATGTCTACCTACATGGTGACTCTTAGAAAAGCCGCTGTTTTAGGCGTGTGTCTGCACATCGGTGTGTGTGGGTAGCATGATAACATCACAGCGGCTCAGACCTACTCCTATCTTTATTGTCAGTTATATCAGCCAAAGAGCAGATAGAAGAGCTATGAGGGATGGACCAGCAGCAGAGCTAGACAGCCCTACTACTCTTAATGGCAGCATCCCAAAGTACCTCTATTCCCTATAGAGCCCAAAGGACCCCTATTCCATATAGAGCCCAAATTACCTCTATTCCATATAGAGCCCAAAGGGCCCCCTATTCCCTATAGAGCCCAAAGGTCCCCTATTCCCTATAGAGCCCAAAGGACCCATATTCCCTATAGAGCCCAAAGGGCTCCCTATTCCCTATAGAGCCCAAAGGTCCCATATTTCCTATAGAGCCCAAAGGGCCCCCTATTACCTATAGAGCCCAAAGGTCCCATATTCCCTATAGAGTCCAAACGGCCCTGGTCAGAAGTAGTGCACTATAAATGAAATATGGTGCCATTTTTGAGGCAGTCTATCTCCTTCATCTCTCTCTCTCTCAGACAGGGGAACATAGACAGCCTCCCTATCTCTTTCATCTCTCTCTCTCTCTCTCTCTCTCAGACAGGGGAACATAGGTAGGATGTCGGAAGAAACAAGACACTGCTGTCAATTTAACCCAGAGAAGAGCAGCTTGATCCTAGAGGTGCCAACATGTACAGTGTCAGAGAGAGGGGGAGGCTGCTAACGAGACAGGGTACCTGGGTTGGGGTAATTGGGCTGGCTCAATGTATGTGTGTGTGTGCGCACGTGGGGGGGGCTTGTCATTACTTCTCTCTCTCCTTCAGCCTTTTTTTGTCTGTCTGTCTGTCTGTCTGTCTGTCTGTCTGTCTGTCTGTCTGTCTGTCTGTCTGTCTGTCTGTCTGTCTGTCTGTCTGTCTGTCTGTCTGACCTGCTCATAAGAGCCTGTTGGCCCTTTCTACTCTACTCCAGCCCTAACATGGCTTACCAGAGGTTACCATAGGGTGGGACGGAGGAGTGAGGGGCACTGCATTGTGGGTAGTCGTAGCACAGTGGATTATGTGCCTCAGAGGATTAATCAGACGAGAGCAAGAGACAGTACGATGATGCAGGGTGATATAGAGACAGTACGATGATGCAGGGTGATATAGAGACAGTAGGGTGATGCAGGGTGATATAGAGACAGTAGGGTGATATAGAGACAGTATTGCGATGCAGGTTGAGGATGATGCAGGGTGATATAGAGACAGTAGGTTGATGCAGGGTGATATAGAGACAGTAGTATGGTGCAGGGTGAGGATGATGCAGGGTGATATAGAGACAGTAGGGTGATATAGAGACAGTAGGGGGATGTAGGGTGATATAGAGACAGTACAATGATGCAGGGTGATATAGAGACAGTAGTATGGTGCAGGGTGAGGATGATGCAGGGTGATATGGAGACAGTAGGATGATGTAGGGTGATATAGAGACAGTACAATGATGCAGGGTGATATAGAGACAGTAGTATGGTGCAGGGTGAGGATGATGCAGGGTGATATAGAGACAGTAGGGTGATATAGAGACAGTAGTATGGTGCAGGGTGAGGATGATGCAGAGTGATAGACAGTAGGATGATGCAGGGTGACAGACAGTAGGATGATGCAGGGTGATATAGATAGAGACAGTAGGGTGATTCAGGGTGAGGATGATGCATGGTGATATAGAAACAGTAGGATGATGCAGGGTGATATAGTGACAGTAGGGTGATGCAGGGTGATATAGAGACAGTAAGGTGATGTAAGGTGATATAGAGACAGTACAATGATGCAGGGTTATATAGAGACAGTAGGATGGTGCAGGGTGAGGATGATGCAGGGTGATATAGAGACAGTAGGGTGATATAGAGACAGTAGGCTGATGCAGGGTGATAGACAGTAGGATGATGCAGGGTGATATAGAGACAGTAGGGTGATGCAGGGTGAGGATGATGCAGGGTGATATAGAGGCAGTAGGTTGATGCAGGGTGATATAGAGACAGTAGGGTGATGCAGGGTGATAGACAGCAGGGTGATAGACAGTAGGATTATGCAGGGTGATATAGAGACAGTAGGGTGATGCAGGGTGAGGATGATGCAGGGTGATATAGAGACAGTAGGATGATGCAGGGTGATATAGAAACAGTAGGATGATGCAGGGTGATATAGTGACAGTAGGATTATGCAGGGTGATATAGAGACAGTAGGGTGATGCAGGGTGAGGATGATGCAGGGTGATATAGAGACAGTAGGATGATGCAGGGTGATATAGAAACAGTAGGATGATGCAGGGTGATATAGTGACAGTAGGATGATGCAGGGTGATATAGAGACAGTAGGATGATGCAGGGTGATATAGAAACAGTAGGATGATGCAGGGTGATATAGTGACAGTAGGATGATGCAGGGTGATATAGAGACAGTAGGGTGATGCAGGGTGATATAGAGACAGTAGGGTGATGTAGAGAGGGAGTCGTCCCAACCCAACAACTCACCACACTACTACTAAAGCTGGTCGCTAAGCTAGTTTGTAGAGGTCCTTCCAGGTCTTTCTGTTTGTCCTTCAGGTCAGTGCCAAAGGATTAGATGGTTTCAACATGATGCACTCATCTCACTATGTTCAGTAAACAACCCCCAAAGCCTTCAGTTCCCAATCCTCTGGCTACGGTAGTAGAGTGGTCCTTTGCTATCTCATCATATGCTTTGTAGACCTAGGTTGTTTATGAAAATCGCACCCTATTCCCCAGTGCACTACTTTAGACCAGTGCACAACTTTAGACCAGTGCAATGTATAGGGAATAGGGAACCATTTGGGATGCAAATTCAGAGGAGCTGGCCTGGCTAATTGAAGTGACGCTGACAGGCATGCTGTGTGTGTGTTGCCAACCGTCTGTGTGTGTTTGTGTGTGTGTTGCCAACCCTCTCTCTGTGTGTGTGTGTTGCCAGTCTTCTGATTACAGTTTGAATGGGGTCCATGTTAAACCAGGGGGTTAATTATTCTCTCCTCTTCTCTCCAATGATCTCTGCTACTCTCACCCTTTCATTTATTTAACAAGAGATGAACCCCTTCCCTGCACACACACACACGCACACACACACACACACACACACACACACACACACACACACACACACACACACACACACACACACACACACACACACACACACACACACACACACACACACACACTACATAGGAGAGAGACAATTGACCTCAACCCACCGCTCCACTCATCAGCCAGGCAGGGGGATGGATATTTCTTTGTGTTTACCTCCCTGATGCCATTGTGGTCTGTTCTGGTCCCTTCAGAGGAAACTGCGTTAATCCTTCACTGTATGTACATGATGATGCTGATTCAGGTCACAGAGATGGTGTCCCAAATGACACCCTATTCCCTATATAGTGCACGATATACAAATAGTGACTGGTAGTGCACTGTAAAGGGAGTAGGGTGGTGTAGTGTAAATGGAGTAGGGTGGTGTGGTGTAAAGGGAGTAGGGTGGTGCACTGTAAAGGGAGTAGGGTGGTGTAGTGTAAAGGGAGTAGGGTGGTGTAGTGTAAAGGGAGTAGGGTGGTGTAGTGTAAAGGGAGTAGGGTGGTGCAATGTAAAGGGAGTAGGGTGGTGTAGTGTAAATGGAGTAGGGTGGTGTAGTGTAAAGGGAGTAGGGTGGTGTAGTGTAAATGGAGTAGGGTGGTGTAGTGTAAATGGAGTAGGGTGGTGTAGTGTAAAGGGAGTAGGGTGGTGTAGTGTAAAGGGAGTAGGGTGGTGTAGTGTAAAGGGAGTAGGGTGGTGCAATGTAAAGGGAGTGAGGTGGTGCACTGTAAAGGGAGTAGGGTGGTGTAGTGTAAAGGGAGTAGGGTGGTGTACTGTAAAGGGAGTAGGGTGGTGTAGTGTAAAGGGAGTAGGGTGGTGTAGTGTAAAGGGAGTAGGGTGGTGTAGTGTAAATGGAGTAGGGTGGTGTAGTGTAAAGGGAATAGGGTGGTGTACTGTAAAGGGAGTAGGATGGTGTAGTGTAAATGGAGTAGGGTGGTGTAGTGTAAAGGGAGTAGGGTGGTGTGGTGTAAAGGGAGTAGGGTGGTGTAGTGTAAAGGGAGTAGGGTGGTGTAGTGTAAAGGGAGTAGGGTGGTGTAGTGTAAAGGGAGTAGGGTGGTGTAGAGTAAAGGGAGTAGGGTGGTGTAGTGTAAAGGGAGTAGGGTGGTGTACTGTAAAGGGAGTAGGGTGGTGTGGTGTAAAGGGAGTAGGGTGGTGTAGCGTAAAGGGAGTAGGGTGGTGTAGCGTAAAGGGAGTAGGGTGGTGTACTGTAAAGGGAGTAGGGTGGTGTACTGTAAAGGGAGTGATGTGGTGTAAAGGGAGTAGGGTGGTGTGGTGTAAAGGGAGTAGGGTGGTGTGGTGTAAAGGGAGTAGGGTGGTGTGGTGTAAAGGGAGTAGGGTGGTGTAGTGTAAAGGGAGTAGGGTGGTGTAGTGTAAAGGGAGTAGGGTGGTGTAGTGTAAAGGGAGTAGGGTGGTGTAGTGTAAATGGAGTAGGGTGGTGTAGTGTAAAGGGAGTAGGGTGGTGTGGTGTAAAGGGAGTAGGGTGGTGTGGTGTAAAGGGAGTAGGGTGGTGTGGTGTAAAGGGAGTAGGGTGGTGTAGTGTAAAGGGAGTAGGGTGGTGTAGTGTAAAGGGAGTAGGGTGGTGTAGTGTAAAGGGAGTAGGGTGGTGTAGTGTAAATGGAGTAGGGTGGTGTAGTGTAAAGGGAGTAGGGTGGTGTGGTGTAAAGGGAGTAGGGTGGTGTACTGTAAAGGGAGTAGGGTGGTGTAGTGTAAAGGGAGTAGGGTGGTGTAGTGTAAAGGGAGTAGGGTGGTGTAGTGTAAAGGGAGTAGGGTGGTGTCGTGTAAAGGGAGTAGGGTGGTGTAGTGTAAAGGGAGTAGAGTGGTGTAGTGTAAAGGGAGTAGGGTGGTGTACTGTAAAGGGAGTAGGGTGGTGTGGTGTAAAGGGAGTAGGGTGGTGTAGTGTAAAGGGAGTAGGGTGGTGTAGTGTAAGGGGAGTAGGGTGGTGTAGTGTAAAGGGAGTAGGGTGGTGTGGTGTAAAGGGAGTAGGGTGGTGTAGTGTAAAGGGAGTAGGGTGGTGTACTGTAAAGGGAGTAGGGTGGTGTAGTGTAAAGGGAGTAGGGTGGTGCAATGTAAAGGGAGTGAGGTGGTGCACTGTAAAGGGAGTAGGGTGGTGTAGTGTAAAGGGAGTAGGGTGGTGTACTGTAAAGGGAGTAGGGTGGTGTAGTGTAAAGGGAGTAGGGTGTTGTACTGTAAAGGGAGTAGGGTGGTGTAGTGTAAATGGAGTAGGGTGGTGTATTGTAAAGGGAGTAGGGTGGTGTAGTGTAAAGGGAGTAGGGTGGTGTACTGTAAAGGGAGTAGGGTGGTGTAGTGTAAAGGGAGTAGGGTGGTGTAGTGTAAAGGGAGTAGGGTGGTGTGGTGTAAAGGGAGTAGGGTGGTGTGGTGTAAAGGGAGTAGGGTGGTGTAGTGTAAAGGGAGTAGGGTGGTGTGGTGTAAAGGGAGTAGGGTGGTGTACTGTAAAGGGAGTAGGGTGGTGTGGTGTAAAGGGAGTAGGGTGGTGTAGTGTAAAGGGAGTAGGGTGGTGTAGTGTAAAGGGAGTAGGGCGGTGTACTGTAAAGGGAGTAGGGTGGTGTAGTGTAAATGGAGTAGGGTGGTGTAGTGTAAAGGGAGTAGGGTGGTGTAGTGTAAAGGGAGTAGGGTGGTGTAGTGTAAAGGGAGTAGGGTGGTGCAATGTAAAGGGAGTGAGGCGGTGCACTGTAAAGGGAGTAGGGTGGTGTAGTGTAAATGGAGTAGGGTGGTGTGGTGTAAAGGGAGTAGGGTGGTGTACTGTAAAGGGAGTAGGGTGGTGCAATGTAAAGGGAGTGAGGTGGTGCACTGTAAAGGGAGTAGGGTGGTGTAGTGTAAAGGGAGTAGGGTGGTGCACTGTAAAGGGAGTAGGGTGGTGTAGTGTAAAGGGAGTAGGGTGGTGCACTGTAAAGGGAGTAGGGTGGTGCAATGTAAAGGGAGTGAGGTGGTGCACTGTAAAGGGAGTAGGGTGGTGTAGTGTAAAGGGACTAGGGTGGTGTGGTGTAAAGGGAGTATGGTGGTGTAGTGTAAAGGGAGTAGGGTGGTGCAATGTAAAGGGAGTGAGGTGGTGCACTGTAAAGGGAGTAGGGTGGTGTAGTGTAAAGGGAGTAGGGTGGTGTACTGTAAAGGGAGTAGGGTGGTGTAGTGTAAAGGGAGTAGGGTGGTGTAGTGTAAAGGGAGTAGGGTGGTGTAGTGTAAATGGAGTAGGGTGGTGTAGTGTAAAGGGAATAGGGTGGTGTACTGTAAAGGGAGTAGGATGGTGTAGTGTAAATGGAGTAGGGTGGTGTAGTGTAAAGGGAGTAGGGTGGTGTGGTGTAAAGGGAGTAGGGTGGTGTAGTGTAAAGGGAGTAGGGTGGTGTACTGTAAAGGGAGTAGGGTGGTGTAGTGTAAAGGGAGTAGGGTGGTGTAGTGTAAAGGGAGTAGGGTGGTGTAGAGTAAAGGGAGTAGGGTGGTGTAGTGTAAAGGGAGTAGGGTGGTGTACTGTAAAGGGAGTAGGGTGGTGTGGTGTAAAGGGAGTAGGGTGGTGTAGCGTAAAGGGAGTAGGGTGGTGTAGTGTAAAGGGAGTAGGGTGGTGTACTGTAAAGGGAGTAGGGTGGTGTACTGTAAAGGGAGTGATGTGGTGTAAAGGGAGTAGGGTGGTGTGGTGTAAAGGGAGTAGGGTGGTGTGGTGTAAAGGGAGTAGGGTGGTGTGGTGTAAAGGGAGTAGGGTGGTGTAGTGTAAAGGGAGTAGGGTGGTGTAGTGTAAAGGGAGTAGGGTGGTGTAGTGTAAAGGGAGTAGGGTGGTGTAGTGTAAATGGAGTAGGGTGGTGTAGTGTAAAGGGAGTAGGGTGGTGTGGTGTAAAGGGAGTAGGGTGGTGTGGTGTAAAGGGAGTAGGGTGGTGTGGTGTAAAGGGAGTAGGGTGGTGTAGTGTAAAGGGAGTAGGGTGGTGTAGTGTAAAGGGAGTAGGGTGGTGTAGTGTAAAGGGAGTAGGGTGGTGTAGTGTAAATGGAGTAGGGTGGTGTAGTGTAAAGGGAGTAGGGTGGTGTGGTGTAAAGGGAGTAGGGTGGTGTACTGTAAAGGGAGTAGGGTGGTGTAGTGTAAAGGGAGTAGGGTGGTGTAGTGTAAAGGGAGTAGGGTGGTGTGGTGTAAAGGGAGTAGGGTGGTGTCGTGTAAAGGGAGTAGGGTGGTGTAGTGTAAAGGGAGTAGGGTGGTGTAGTGTAAAGGGAGTAGGGTGGTGTACTGTAAAGGGAGTAGGGTGGTGTGGTGTAAAGGGAGTAGGGTGGTGTAGTGTAAAGGGAGTAGGGTGGTGTCGTGTAAAGGGAGTAGGGTGGTGTAGTGTAAAGGGAGTAGGGTGGTGTGGTGTAAAGGGAGTAGGGTGGTGTAGTGTAAAGGGAGTAGGGTGGTGTACTGTAAAGGGAGTAGGGTGGTGTAGTGTAAAGGGAGTAGGGTGGTGCAATGTAAAGGGAGTGAGGTGGTGCACTGTAAAGGGAGTAGGGTGGTGTAGTGTAAAGGGAGTAGGGTGGTGTACTGTAAAGGGAGTAGGGTGGTGTAGTGTAAAGGGAGTAGGGTGGTGTACTGTAAAGGGAGTAGGGTGGTGTAGTGTAAATGGAGTAGGGTGGTGTATTGTAAAGGGAGTAGGGTGGTGTAGTGTAAAGGGAGTAGGGTGGTGTACTGTAAAGGGAGTAGGGTGGTGTAGTGTAAAGGGAGTAGGGTGGTGTAGTGTAAAGGGAGTAGGGTGGTGTGGTGTAAAGGGAGTAGGGTGGTGTGGTGTAAAGGGAGTAGGGTGGTGTAGTGTAAAGGGAGTAGGGTGGTGTGGTGTAAAGGGAGTAGGGTGGTGTACTGTAAAGGGAGTAGGGTGGTGTGGTGTAAAGGGAGTAGGGTGGTGTAGTGTAAAGGGAGTAGGGTGGTGTAGTGTAAAGGGAGTAGGGCGGTGTACTGTAAAGGGAGTAGGGTGGTGTAGTGTAAATGGAGTAGGGTGGTGTAGTGTAAAGGGAGTAGGGTGGTGTAGTGTAAAGGGAGTAGGGTGGTGTAGTGTAAAGGGAGTAGGGTGGTGGAATGTAAAGGGAGTGAGGCGGTGCACTGTAAAGGGAGTAGGGTGGTGTAGTGTAAATGGAGTAGGGTGGTGTGGTGTAAAGGGAGTAGGGTGGTGTACTGTAAAGGGAGTAGGGTGGTGCAATGTAAAGGGAGTGAGGTGGTGCACTGTAAAGGGAGTAGGGTGGTGTAGTGTAAAGGGAGTAGGGTGGTGCACTGTAAAGGGAGTAGGGTGGTGTAGTGTAAAGGGAGTAGGGTGGTGCACTGTAAAGGGAGTAGGGTGGTGCAATGTAAAGGGAGTGAGGTGGTGCACTGTAAAGGGAGTAGGGTGGTGTAGTGTAAAGGGACTAGGGTGGTGTGGTGTAAAGGGAGTAGGGTGGTGTAGTGTAAAGGGAGTAGGGTGGTGTAGTGTAAAGGGAGTAGGGTGGTGCAATGTAAACGGAGTGAGGTGGTGCACTGTAAAGGGAGTAGGGTGGTGTAGTGTAAAGGGAGTAGGGTGGTGTACTGTAAAGGGAGTAGGGTGGTGTAGTGTAAAGGGAGTAGGGTGGTGTACTGTAAAGGGAGTAGGGTGGTGTAGTGTAAATGGAGTAGGGTGGTGTAGTGTAAAGGGAGTAGGGTGGTGTAGTGTAAAGGGAGTAGGGTGGTGTAGTGTAAATGGAGTAGGATGGTGTAGTGTAAAGGGAGTAGGGTGGTGTGGTGTAAAGGGAGTAGGGTGGTGTACTGTAAAGGGAGTAGGGTGGTGTACTGTAAAGGGAGTAGGGTGGTGTAGTGTAAAGGGAGTAGGGTGGTGTGGTGTAAAGGGAGTAGGGTGGTGTGGTGTAAAGGGAGTAGGGTGGTGTAGTGTAAAGGGAGTAGGGTGGTGTGGTGTAAAGGGAGTAGGGTGGTGTACTGTAAAGGGAGTAGGGTGGTGTGGTGTAAAGGGAGTAGGGTGGTGTAGTGTAAAGGGAGTAGGGTGGTGTAGTGTAAAGGGAGTAGGGCGGTGTACTGTAAAGGGAGTAGGGTGGTGTAGTGTAAATGGAGTAGGGTGGTGTAGTGTAAAGGGAGTAGGGTGGTGTAGTGTAAATGGAGTAGGGTGGTGTAGTGTAAAGGGAGTAGGGTGGTGTGGTGTAAAGGGAGTAGGGTGGTGTACTGTAAAGGGAGTAGGGTGGTGTAGTGTAAAGGGAGTAGGGTGGTGTAGTGTAAAGGGAGTAGGGTGGTGTGGTGTAAAGGGAGTAGGGTGGTGTGGTGTAAAGGGAGTAGGGTGGTGTAGTGTAAAGGGAGTAGGGTGGTGTAGTGTAAAGGGAGTAGGGTGGTGTACTGTAAAGGGAGTAGGGTGGTGTGGTGTAAAGGGAGTAGGGTGGTGTAGTGTAAAGGGAGTAGGGTGGTGTAGTGTAAAGGGAGTAGGGTGGTGTAGTGTAAAGGGAGTAGGGTGGTGTGGTGTAAAGGGAGTAGGGTGGTGTAGTGTAAATGGAGTAGGGTGGTGTAGTGTAAAGGGAGTAGGGTGGTGTGGTGTAAAGGGAGTAGGGTGGTGTACTGTAAAGGGAGTAGGGTGGTGTAGTGTAAAGGGAGTAGGGTGGTGTAGTGTAAAGGGAGTAGGGTGGTGTGGTGTAAAGGGAGTAGGGTGGTGTGGTGTAAAGGGAGTAGGGTGTTGTGGTGTAAAGGGAGTAGGGTGGTGTGGTGTAAAGGGAAGTAGGGTGGTGTACTGTAAAGGGAGTAGGGTGGTGTGGTGTAAAGGGAGTAGGGTGGTGTAGTGTAAAGGGAGTAGGGTGGTGTAGTGTAAAGGGAGTAGGGCGGTGTACTGTAAAGGGAGTAGGGTGGTGTGGTGTAAAGGGAGTAGGGTGGTGTAGTGTAAAGGGAGTAGGGTGGTGTAGTGTAAAGGGAGTAGGGTGGTGTAGTGTAAAGGGAGTAGGGCGGTGTAATGTAAAGGGAGTGAGGCAGTGCACTGTAAAGGGAGTAGGGTGGTGTAGTGTAAATGGAGTAGGGTGGTGTGGTGTAAAGGGAGTAGGGTGGTGTACTGTAAAGGGAGTAGGGTGGTGCAATGTAAAGGGAGTGAGGTGGTGCACTGTAAAGGGAGTAGGGTGGTGTAGTGTAAAGGGAGTAGGGTGGTGCACTGTAAAGGGAGTAGGGTGGTGTAGTGTAAAGGGAGTAGGGTGGTGCACTGTAAAGGGAGTAGGGTGGTGCAATGTAAAGGGAGTGAGGTGGTGCACTGTAAAGGGAGTAGGGTGGTGTAGTGTAAAGGGACTAGGGTGGTGTGGTGTAAAGGGAGTAGGGTGGTGTAGTGTAAAGGGAGTAGGGTGGTGTAGTGTAAAGGGAGTAGGGTGGTGCAATGTAAAGGGAGTGAGGTGGTGCACTGTAAAGGGACTAGGGTGGTGTAGTGTAAAGGGAGTAGGGTGGTGTACTGTAAAGGGAGTAGGGTGGTGTAGTGTAAAGGGAGTAGGGTGGTGTACTGTAAAGGGAGTAGGGTGGTGTAGTGTAAATGGAGTAGGGTGGTGTAGTGTAAAGGGAGTAGGGTGGTGTAGTGTAAATGGAGTAGGATGGTGTAGTGTAAAGGGAGTAGGGTGGTGTGGTGTAAAGGGAGTAGGGTGGTGTACTGTAAAGGGAGTAGGGTGGTGTAGTGTAAAGGGAGTAGGGTGGTGTAGTGTAAAGGGAGTAGGGTGGTGTGGTGTAAAGGGAGTAGGGTGGTGTGGTGTAAAGGGAGTAGGGTGCTGTAGTGTAAAGGGAGTAGGGTGGTGTAGTGTAAAGGGAGTAGGGCGGTGTACTGTAAAGGGAGTAGGGTGGTGTAGTGTAAATGGAGTAGGGTGGTGTAGTGTAAAGGGAGTAGGGTGGTGTGGTGTAAAGGGAGTAGGGTGGTGTACTGTAAAGGGAGTAGGGTGGTGCAATGTAAAGGGAGTGAGGTGGTGCACTGTAAAGGGAGTAGGTTGGTGTAGTGTAAAGGGAGTAGGGTGGTGCACTGTAAAGGGAGTAGGGTGGTGTAGTGTAAAGGGAGTAGGGTGGTGCACTGTAAAGGGAGTAGGGTGGTGCAATGTAAAGGGAGTGAGGTGGTGCACTGTAAAGGGAGTAGGGTGGTGTAGTGTAAAGGGACTAGGGTGGTGTAGTGTAAAGGGAGTAGGGTGGTGTAGTGTAAAGGGGAGTAGGGTGGTGTAGTGTAAAGGGACTAGGGTGGTGTAGTGTAAAGGGACTAGGGTGGTGTAGTGTAAAGGGAGTAGGGTGGTGTAGTGTAAAGGGGAGTAGGGTGGTGTGGTGTAAAGGGAGTAGGGTGGTGCAATGTAAAGGGAGTGAGGTGGTGCACTGTAAAGGGACTAGGGTGGTGTAGTGTAAAGGGAGTAGGGTGGTGTAGTGTAAAGGGAGTAGGGTGGTGCACTGTAAAGGGAGTAGGGTGGTGTAGTGTAAAGGGAGTAGGGTGGTGTAGTGTAAATGGAGTAGGGTGGTGCAATGTAAAGGGAGTGAGGTGGTGCACTGTAAAGGGATTAGGGTGGTGTAGTGTAAAGGGAGTAGGGTGGTGTATTGTAAAGGGATTAGGGTGGTGTAGTGTAAAGGGAGTAGGGTGGTGTATTGTAAAGGGAGTAGGGTGGTGTAGTGTAAAGGGAGTAGGGTGGTGTGGTGTAAAGGGAGTAGGGTGGTGTACTGTAAAGGGAGTAGGGTGGTGTACTGTAAAGGGACTAGGGTGGTGTAGTGTAAAGGGATTCGGGTGGTGTACTGTAAAGGGAGTAGGGTGGTGTAGTGTAAAGGGAGTAGGGTGGTGTGGTGTAAAGGGAGTAGGGTGGTGTACTGTAAAGGGAGTAGGGTGGTGTACTGTAAAGGGAGTAGGGTGGTGTAGTGTAAAGGGACTAGGGTGGTGTACTGTAAAGGGAGTAGGGTGGTGTAGTGTAAAGGGAGTAGGGTGGTGTATTGTAAAGGGAGTAGGGTGGTGTACTGTAAAGGGAGTAGGGTGGTGAAATGTTAAGGGAGTGAGGTGGTGCACTGTAAAGGGAGTAGGGTGGTGCAATGTAAAGGGAGTGAGGTGGTGCACTGTAAAGGGAGTAGGGTGGTGTAGTGTAAAGGGACTAGGGTGGTGTAGTGTAAAGGGAGTAGGGTGGTGTAGTGTAAAGGGGAGTAGGGTGGTGTAGTGTAAAGGGACTAGGGTGGTGTAGTGTAAAGGGACTAGGGTGGTGTAGTGTAAAGGGAGTAGGGTGGTGTAGTGTAAAGGGGAGTAGGGTGGTGTGGTGTAAAGTGAGTAGGGTGGTGCACTGTAAAGGGAGTAGGGTGGTGCAATGTAAAGGGAGTGAGGTGGTGCACTGTAAAGGGACTAGGGTGGTGTAGTGTAAAGGGAGTAGGGTGGTGTAGTGTAAAGGGAGTAGGGTGGTGCACTGTAAAGGGAGTAGGGTGGTGTAGTGTAAAGGGAGTAGGGTGGTGTAGTGTAAATGGAGTAGGGTGGTGCAATGTAAAGGGAGTGAGGTGGTGCACTGTAAAGGGATTAGGGTGGTGTAGTGTAAAGGGAGTAGGGTGGTGTATTGTAAAGGGAGTGAGGTGGTGCACTGTAAAGGGACTAGGGTGGTGTAGTGTAAAGGGAGTAGGGTGGTGTACTGTAAAGGGAGTAGGGTGGTGTAGTGTAAAGGGAGTAGGGTGGTGTACTGTAAAGGGAGTAGGGTGGTGTAGTGTAAATGGAGTAGGGTGGTGTAGTGTAAAGGGAGTAGGGTGGTGTAGTGTAAATGGAGTAGGATGGTGTAGTGTAAAGGGAGTAGGGTGGTGTGGTGTAAAGGGAGTAGGGTGGTGTACTGTAAAGGGAGTAGGGTGGTGTAGTGTAAAGGGAGTAGGGTGGTGTAGTGTAAAGGGAGTAGGGTGGTGTGGTGTAAAGGGAGTAGGGTGGTGTGGTGTAAAGGGAGTAGGGTGCTGTAGTGTAAAGGGAGTAGGGTGGTGTAGTGTAAAGGGAGTAGGGCGGTGTACTGTAAAGGGAGTAGGGTGGTGTAGTGTAAATGGAGTAGGGTGGTGTAGTGTAAAGGGAGTAGGGTGGTGTAGTGTAAAGGGAGTAGGGTGGTGTAGTGTAAAGGGAGTAGGGTGGTGCAATGTAAAGGGAGTGAGGTGGTGCACTGTAAAGGGAGTAGGGTGGTGTAGTGTAAATGGAGTAGGGTGGTGTGGTGTAAAGGGAGTAGGGTGGTGTACTGTAAAGGGAGTAGGGTGGTGCAATGTAAAGGGAGTGAGGTGGTGCACTGTAAAGGGAGTAGGTTGGTGTAGTGTAAAGGGAGTAGGGTGGTGCACTGTAAAGGGAGTAGGGTGGTGTAGTGTAAAGGGAGTAGGGTGGTGCACTGTAAAGGGAGTAGGGTGGTGCAATGTAAAGGGAGTGAGGTGGTGCACTGTAAAGGGAGTAGGGTGGTGTAGTGTAAAGGGACTAGGGTGGTGTAGTGTAAAGGGAGTAGGGTGGTGTAGTGTAAAGGGGAGTAGGGTGGTGTAGTGTAAAGGGACTAGGGTGGTGTAGTGTAAAGGGACTAGCGTGGTGTAGTGTAAAGGGAGTAGGGTGGTGTAGTGTAAAGGGGAGTAGGGTGGTGTGGTGTAAAGGGAGTAGGGTGGTGCAATGTAAAGGGAGTGAGGTGGTGCACTGTAAATGGACTAGGGTGGTGTAGTGTAAAGGGAGTAGGGTGGTGTAGTGTAAAGGGAGTAGGGTGGTGCACTGTAAAGGGAGTAGGGTGGTGTAGTGTAAAGGGAGTAGGGTGGTGTAGTGTAAATGGAGTAGGGTGGTGCAATGTAAAGGGAGTGAGGTGGTGCACTGTAAAGGGATTAGGGTGGTGTAGTGTAAAGGGAGTAGGGTGGTGTATTGTAAAGGGATTAGGGTGGTGTAGTGTAAAGGGAGTAGGGTGGTGTATTGTAAAGGGAGTAGGGTGGTGTAGTGTAAAGGGAGTAGGGTGGTGTGGTGTAAAGGGAGTAGGGTGGTGTACTGTAAAGGGAGTAGGGTGGTGTACTGTAAAGGGACTAGGGTGGTGTAGTGTAAAGGGATTAGGGTGGTGTACTGTAAAGGGAGTAGGGTGGTGTAGTGTAAAGGGAGTAGGGTGGTGTGGTGTAAAGGGAGTAGGGTGGTGTACTGTAAAGGGAGTAGGGTGGTGTACTGTAAAGGGAGTAGGGTGGTGTAGTGTAAAGGGACTAGGGTGGTGTACTGTAAAGGGAGTAGGGTGGTGTAGTGTAAAGGGAGTAGGGTGGTGTATTGTAAAGGGAGTAGGGTGGTGTACTGTAAAGGGAGTAGGGTGGTGCAATGTAAAGGGAGTGAGGTGGTGCACTGTAAAGGGAGTAGGGTGGTGCAATGTAAAGGGAGTGAGGTGGTGCACTGTAAAGGGAGTAGGGTGGT
Source organism: Oncorhynchus mykiss (assembly GCF_057628025.1). NCBI lineage: Eukaryota > Metazoa > Chordata > Actinopteri > Salmoniformes > Salmonidae > Oncorhynchus > Oncorhynchus mykiss. The sequence continues at coordinate 45,678,823 of NC_143045.1, read as the reverse complement.
GTAGTGTAAAGGGGGAGTAGGGTGGTGTAGTGTAAAGGGACTAGGGTGGTGTAGTGTAAAGGGACTAGGGTGGTGTAGTGTAAAGGGAGTAGGGTGGTGTAGTGTAAAGGGGAGTAGGGTGGTGTGGTGTAAAGTGAGTAGGGTGGTGCACTGTAAAGGGAGTAGGGTGGTGCAATGTAAGGGAGTGAGGTGGTGCACTGTAAAGGGACTAGGGTGATGTAGTGTAAAGGGAGTAGGGTGGTGTAGTGTAAAGGGGAGTGCAGGGTGGTGCACTGTAAAGGGAGTAGGGTGGTGTAGTGTAAAGGGAGTAGGGTGGTGTAGTGTAAATGGAGTAGGGTGGTGCAATGTAAAGGGAGTGAGGTGGTGCACTGTAAAGGGATTAGGGTGGTGTAGTGTAAAGGGAGTAGGGTGGTGTATTGTAAAGGGAGTAGGGTGGTGTAGTGTAAAGAAGTAGGGTGGTGCACTGTAAAGGGAGTAGGGTGGTGTAGTGTAAAGGGAGTAGGGTGGTGTAGTGTAAAGGGAGTAGGGTGGTGTACTGTAAATGGAGTAGGGTGGTGTGGTGTAAAGGGAGTAGGGTGGTGTAGTGTAAAGGGAGTAGGGTGGTGTAGTGTAAAGGGAGTAGGGTGGTGTACTGTAAAGGGAGTAGGGTGGTGTACTGTAAAGGGAGTAGGGTGGTGTAGTGTAAAGGGAGTAGGGTGGTGTAGTGTAAAGGGAGTAGGGTGGTGTAGTGTAAAGGGAGTAGGGTGGTGTACTGTAAAGGGAGTAGGGTGGTGTAGTGTAAAGGGAGTAGGGTGGTGTAGTGTTAAAGGGAGTATGGTGGTGTGTAGTGCAAACGGAGTAGGGTGGTGTAGTGTAAAGGGAGTAGGGTGGTGTACTGTAAATGGAGTAGGGTGGTGTATTGTAAATGGAGTAGGGTGTGTAGTGTTGAAATGGAGTAGGGTGGTGTAGTGTAAATAGAGTAGGGTGGTGTAGTGTAAATGGAGTAGGGTGGTGTAGTGTAAATGGAGTAGGGTGGTGTAGTGTAAAGGGACTAGGGTGGTGTAGTGTAAAGGGACTAGGGTGGTGTAGTGTAAAGTGACTAGGGTGGTGTAGTGTAAAGGGAGTAGGGTGGTGTAGTGTAAAGGGAGTAGGGTGGTGCACTGTAAAAGGGAGTAGGGTGGTGCACTGTAAAGGGACTAGGGTGGTGTAGTGTAAAGGGACTAGGGTGGTGTAGTGTAAAGGGACTAGGGTGGTGTAGTGTAAAGGGAGTAGGGTGGTGTAGTGTAAAGGGAGTAGGGTGGTGTAGTGTAAAGGGAGTAGGGTGGTGTACTGTAAAGGGAGTAGGGTGGTGTAGTGTAAAGGCAGTAGGGTGGTGCACTCACTCCCCTCTTCGTCCTTCCTCTCTCTCCCCCTCTCTTTTCCCTCCTCTCCCTCTCTCTCCCCTCTCGCTCCTCTCATCCCTCTCCCCTCTCGCTCCTCTCCTCCCTCTCTCCTCTCCTAACTCTCCTCCCTCTCTCTCCTCTCCTCCTTCTCCTCTCCCTCCCTCTCCTCCCTCTGCCTCCCTCTCTCCTTTCCTTCCTGTCCTCTCTCCTCTCATCCCTCCCTCTCTCCTTCCTCTCACTTCTCGCTCCACTCACCTCTCTCATCCCTCTCCCTCCCTCTCCTCGCTCCTCTCTCCTCTGCCCTCCCTCTCCTCCCTCTCTTCCTTTCCTTCCTGTCCACTCTCCCTCTCATCCCTCCCTCTCTCCTTCCTCTCTTTATCGCTCCACTCACCTCTATCCTCCCTCTCTCCTCCCACTCCTCCCTCTCCCTCTCTCCTCTCTTCCCCTCCTCCCTCTCTCCTCCTTCTCCTCTCATCTCTCTCTCCTCCCTCTCTCCTTTCCTTCTTGTCCACTCTCCTCTCATCCCTCCTCTCTCCTTCCTCTGACTTCTTGCTCCACTCACCTCTCTCATCCCTCTCCTCCCTCTTCTCGCTCCACTCACCTCTCTCCTCTTCTCCTCTCTCTCCTCCCTCTCCCTCTCTCCTCTCCTTCCTCTCCTCTCTCCTGCCTCACCTCTCTCCTCCCTCTCCTCTCTCCTGTCTCACCTCTCTCCTCCCTCTCCTCTGTCCCTGTCTCACCTCTCTCAGAAAATCCATAAATGAGAGAGTCCAGCTAGCAAGAGGCCACAGACTCAACTACTTACCACCCAGATAGTTATTAGTCCTGAAGGGAAGTGTGATTTGCCTGGCTCTACTCCACTTCATATTTATATGATAATTGATTGATTCTATATTCTATACTATACCCCCCAGGTGTAACATTACACTACAGTGGAAGTCCCCCCCCCCCCCAAATAATACTGAAATATGTGTGTGTACTCACTCTTCCAGTGTGTGTGTGTGTGTGTGTGTGTGTGTCATGTTTCAAGCCTGTTTCATGTGTCAGCTCAGGTACACTCACAGATGGCCTGGTCCATGTTAGTGCTGCAGTGGGGGGAATGGCCTGGTCCATGTTAGTGTCAGTGGGGGGAATGGCCTGGTCGATGTTAGTGGTGCAGTGGGGGGGGGGGGGGGGGGGGGGCTGGTCCATGTTAGTGCTGCAGTGGGGGGGATGGCCAGGTCCATGTTAGTGCTGCAGTGGGGAATGGCCTGGTCCATGTTAGTGCTTCAGTGGGGAATGGCCTGGTCCATGTTAGTGCTGCAGTGGGGGGAATGGCCTGGTCCATGTTAGTGTTGCAGTGGGGAATGGCCTGGTCCATGTTAGTGCTGCAGTAGGGGGGGGGGTGGCCTGGTCCATGTTAGTGCTGCAGTTGGGGGGGTGGCCTGGTCCATGTTAGTGCTTCAGTGGGGAATGGCCTGGTCCATGTTAGTGCTGCAGTGGGGGGAATGGCCTGGTCCATGTTAGTGCTGCAGTGGGGAATGGCCAGGTCCATGTTAGTGCTGCAGGGGGGGGGGGGGGGGGGGTATTAAGTTAGATTAAAGTACTGAGAGGAATAGACAGAAAGGGTGAAGGAGGAGGGGGGTTGGTGATGGAGGAGGAGGGGGATTGGTGAATATACCACCAGTGTTAAATGGAGTGGTATATGGAGTGGTATATGGAGTGGTATGTGGAGTGGTATGTGGAGTGGTATGTGGAGTGGTATGTGGAGTGGTATGTGGAGTGTTAAATAGAGTGGTATGTGGAGTGGTATATGGAGTGGTATGTGGAGTGGTATATGGAGTGGTATGTGGAGTGGTATATGGAGTGGTATGTGGAGTGGTATGTGGAGTGGTATGTGGAGTGTTGAATAGAGTGGTATGTGGAGTGGTATGTGGAGTGGTATGTGGAGTGGTATGTGGAGTGTTAAATAGAGTGGTATGTGGAGTGGTATGTGGAGTGGTATGTAGGGAGTGGTATGTGGAGTGGTATATGGAGTGGTATGTGGAGTGGTATATGGAGTGGTATATGGAGTGGTATATGGAGTGGTATGTGGAGTGGTATGTGGAGTGGTATATGGAGTGGTATGTGGAGTGTAATATGGAGTGGTATATGGAGTGGTATGTGGAGTGGTATGTGGAGTGGTATGTGGAGTGGTATATGGAGTGGTATGTGTGGAGTGGTATATGGAGTGGTATATGGAGTGGTATGTGGAGTGGTATATGGAGTGGTATATGGAGTGGTATGTGGAGTGGTATATGGGGTGGTATGTGGAGTGTTAAATGGAGTGGTATGTGGAGTGTTAAATTGAGTGGTATGTGGAGTGGTATATGGAGTGGTATGTGGAGTGGTATGTAGAGTGGTATGTGGAGTGGTATGTAGAGTGGTATGTGGAGTGGTATGTGGAGTGGTATGTGGAGTGGTATGTGGAGTGGTATGTGGAGTGGTATGTGGAGTGTTAAATGGAGTGGTATGTGGAGTGGTATATGGAGTGGTATATGGAGTGGTATATGGAGTGGTATGTGGAGTGGTATGTGGAGTGTTAAATGGAGTGGTATGTGGAGTGGTATATGGAGTGGTATGTGGAGTGTTAAATGGAGTGGTATGTGGAGTGTTAAATGGAGTGGTATATGGAGTGGTATGTGGAGTGGTATGTGGAGTGGTATGTAGAGTGGTATGTGGAGTGGTATGTAGAGTGGTATGTGGAGTGGTATGTGGAGTGGTATGTGGAGTGGTATGTGGAGTGGTATATGGAGTGGTATATGGAGTGGTATGTGGAGTGGTATATGGAGTGGTATGTGGAGTGGTATATGGAGTGGTATATGGAGTGGTATATGGAGTGGTACTGTGGAGTGGTATGTGGAGTGGTATGTGGAGTGGTATATGGAGTAGTATATGGAGTGGTATGTGGAGTGGTATATGGAGTGGTATGTGGAGTGGTATATGGAGTGGTATGTGGAGTGGTATATGGAGTGGTATGTGGAGTGGTATGTGGAGTGGTATGTGGAGTGGTATATGGAGTGGTATATGGAGTGGTATATGTAGTGGTATGTGGAGTGGTATATGGAGTGGTATGTGGAGTGGTATATGGAGTGGTATATGGAGTGGTATATGGAGTGGTATGTGGAGTGGTATATGGAGTGGTATGTGGAGTGGTATGTGGAGTGGTATGTTGAGTGTTAAATAGAGTGGTATATGGAGTGGTATATGGAGTGGTATATGGAGTGGTATGTGGAGTGGTACATGGAGTGGTGTGTGGAGTGATTGTATAGATTGATATATAGATCATATATAGAATAATATATAGATAGATATATAGATAATATATAAATAATATATAGAATAGTGTTATGTATGAGAATGATATGGAGTGGTATGTTGAGTGTTAAATAGAGTGGTATATGGAGTGGTATATAAATAATATATGGAGTGGTATGTGGAGTGGTATATGGAGTGGTATGTAGAATAATATATAGATTGGTATATAATGATATATAGATAGATATATAAATAATATATAGAATAATATATATGGAGTGGTATGTGGAGTGAGTCTGTAGAATAATATATAGAATAATATGTAGAATAGTATGTACATAGTATGTATAGATCATATCTGGAGTGGTATGTGGAGTGGTATATGGAGTGGTATATGAGATAATATATATAGAATGATATATGGAGTGGTATATAGAATGATATATAGATGGTATTATGGATGATCTATAGAATAATATATAGAATGATATATAGATCATATATAGATAGATATGTGTAGAATAATATATGAAGTAGTATGTAGATTGTTAAAAATAAATCATATGAGATCATATATAGATCATATATGGAGTGGTATGTGGAGTGTTAAATGGAGTGGTATGTCAGATCTTTAAATAGAATCATATGTAGAATAATATATTCATTGGTATGTGGAGTGGTATGTAAGTAGTATATGGAGTGGTATCTGGAGTGGTCTGTTGAGTGGTCTATGGAGTGTTGATAGAATGGTGTATGTGGAGTGGTCTGTGAGTGGTATGTTGAGTGTTAAATGGAGTCATTCTTGTGTTGGATGATATATAGAGATCATATATAGATCATATGTAGGTAGATATGTGGAGTGCATATATAAGAGAGTGGTATGTGGAGTGGTATATATAGAGTGGTATGTAGATCATGTGTAAGTGCGTGTGTAGATAGTATATAGAATCATATGTGAGTGGTACTGTGGAGTGGTATGTAGAATGATATGTGAGTGGTCTATAGATAGTATATAGATCATATATACCATGGTACTGTGGAGTGGTATATGGAGTGGTATGTGGAGTGGTATATGGAGTGGTATATGGAGTGGTATATGGAGTGGTATGTGGAGTGGTATATGGAGTGGTATGTGGAGTGGTATGTGGAGTGGTATGTTGAGTGTTAAATAGAGTGGTATATGGAGTGGTATATGGAGTGGTATATGGAGTGGTATGTGGAGTGGTACATGGAGTGGTATGTGGAGTGGTATATGGAGTGGTATGTGGAGTGGTATATGGAGTGGTATATGGAGTGGTATATGGAGTGGTATGTGGAGTGGTATATGGAGTGGTATGTGGAGTGGTATGTGGAGTGGTATGTTGAGTGTTAAATAGAGTGGTATATGGAGTGGTATATGGAGTGGTATATGGAGTGGTATGTGGAGTGGTATATGGAGTGGTATGTGGAGTGGTATATGGAGTGGTATATGGAGTGGTATATGGAGTGGTATGTGGAGTGGTATATGGAGTGGTATGTGGAGTGGTATGTGGAGTGGTATGTGGAGTGGTATATGGAGTGGTATGTAGAATCATATATGCATTGATATGTGAGTGAGTATGTAGAATAATATGTAGAATAATATATAGAATAATATATTGAGTGGTATATGGAGTGGTATGTAGAATGATGTATCGAATGATATATAGA
>NC_143045.1:45665000-45667500 GCF_057628025.1 Oncorhynchus mykiss | reverse complement strand
TCTCCATGCTCAAGGAGATGGATGCTCCCAGCTCCTTCTTCTTTGGTTTGGAAAGACAGAGCAGTGAAGCCAAGGGTATGCATTGTCTACGGCTGTCTGATGGGCGGGTGACCTCTGTGGTGGGGGAGATGCGGGAGCGGACTGTGGAGTTTTATACTGAATTGTATAGGGCAGAAATGTGTGATCCTATGTGTGCTCAGGTCTTGTTCGCAGGACTCCCTAAGCTCTCTCGGGCACAGAGGGATGAAATGGACATTCCTCTGTTGTCACATGAACTGGCAGAGGCAGTAACCCAGATGTCCCCCGGTCGTGCACCTGGGGTCGATGGACTTCCAGTGGAATTTTACAAAAAATTCTGGGGAACAATTGGACAGGATTTCTTTTGCGTGTTGCGTGAATGCGTCAGGGTAGGAGAGTTGCCGATGAGCTGCCGTCGGGCGGCTCTGACTCTCCTGCCCAAAAAAGGGGACTTGTGTGAACTTAAGAACTGGAGGCCTGTGGCATTACTCTGTGCGGACTACAAGATTTTTGCCAAGGTCCTCTCTAACAGACTGAAGTCCCATCTGGACTCTATAATACACAAGGACCAGACATATTGTGTACCGGGACGCTCAATCACGGACAACTTGTTCTTGATTAGGGACATGTTGGATTTGTCGAGAGGTTCTAATGTGAACTTTGGACTGGTCTCTTTAGATCAAGAGAAGGCTTTTGATAGAGTGGATCATGAGTATCTGTTTAATGTGATGTCTGTGTTTGGGTTTGGGAAGAGTTTTGTGACCTGTGTGAAGCTGTTGTATGCTGGGGCGTCATGTATGGTTAAGGTGGGAGGGGGGCTCAGTAGGCCAGTCTGGGTGAGACGGGGTATTAGACAAGGATGCCCTCTATCTGGGCAGCTGTACACACTAGCCATTGAGCCTTTTTTAGGACTGCTACGCAGGAGACTGCGGGGAGTGTGCTGGATAGGCATGGATGTGGTGACAGGAATAGCAGTCTCAGCATATGCAGATGATGTTTCTGTGATGGTCAGGGATGGGCAAGATATGCAGGAACTAGAGACCAGTCTGAAGGTGTACGAGGGAGCTTCATCAGCTAAGGTAAACTGGGGCAAGAGCAAAGCTCTGTTATGTGGGGCATGGGGGGATAGGGCTCCTCCTCTGCTTCCAGGGGGTTTGCAGTGGGGTTGTGAAGGGCTTAAAGTGTTGGGGGTGTACCTGGGCTCGGAGAGGTGGGTCAGCAAGAACTGGGAGGGGCTGTCACAGGCAGTGGTGTCAAGACTGGCCAGGTGGAGGTGGCTCCTGTCCCAAGTGTCATATAGAGGGAGGGTGCTGATAATCAACAACCTGGTGGCATCTTCCTTGTGGCACAAACTGGCTGTCCTCAACCCCCCCGCCGGTCTGCTTGCAGACCTGCAACGCAAGCTGGTGGACTTCTTTTGGTCGGGACATCACTGGCTGAAGGCAGCAGTTTTGTACATGACCGTCCACGAAGGAGGACAGGGCTTGGTGGAACTGGAGAGCAGGATGGCTGCTTTCCGACTAAAGGCGGTGCAGAGACTGCTGTACCACACTGATGTTGGCTGGAGGGAACCAGCATGCGCGCTGCTGAGGAGAGCTGGCGGATTAGGGTTGGACCGGCAGCTTTTCCTCATGAAGCTGGAGAGGCTAAGTACAGCAGGTCTCTCAGAGTTTTACTCTGCGGTGCTGAGGGCCTGGCAGCTGCTAAGGCCCACACGAGAAGGGGGTGTGGAGCCTGGGCAGTGGGTGTGGGAGGAGCCTATCTTCCACAACCCAGCCATCCCTTTGAGATCGGTTCAGTCGGCCACCCTGCAGAGGCAACTGATGGCAGGAGGTTTACAAAGGCTGGGTGATCTGAGACTGCTGGGAGAGGAGGGGTGGAAAACCCCGGAGGTCTTGGCGCAACAAACAGGAATAACGTCTCTTAGGCTGCTGGAGAGATTCCTGGAGGAGGTCCAGGAGGCACTGTCTGAGCCGGTAAGGGGGGTGTTTGAGAGGCCAAAGGGAGAGGGGCCACCAATGTTCCCGCCACTGCAGGTGACGGCAGAGACTGGAGACTGGCAAGGGGGTCTGGAGGACTTGTTAGATTTTAACACTCCGAGCCTGGGGGAGTTTGAGGGGGTGGGAGGTAAAGCCCTCTACAACCTCTGCGTTAAGGTTAGGAGCATTAGAAGCCTAACAGGAGTGAAGGCACATCAGTGGCAGGGGGTATGTGGGGCGGAGAGTATGGTGGGTTTTCGATGGAGGGCGCTCTACAAACCCCCAGTACCAAAGAGGTCAGGGGACCTCCAGTGGAGGGTTCTTCATGGAGCCCTGGCCACTAACAGCTGGTTGGCACGGGTTGATCCGGGAATTGGGCAGGGGTGTCCTTTCTGTCAAATGAAAGAAACTGTAATTCATGTGTTTTCTGTGTGCACCAGGTTAATGCCATTAATGTCTCTGTTGGAATGTCTGTGTGACAGGTTGGGGGTGGTTTTTGCTGT
>NC_143045.1:45637500-45660000 GCF_057628025.1 Oncorhynchus mykiss | reverse complement strand
AGGTTTCACTCAGATGGTCCTTAACTCTTTGGAACTGTGCAGAAGGCGTGTGTGTGTGTGTTGTGTGTATGTGTGTGTGGTGTGTGTGTGTGTGTGTGTGTTTGTTTGTCTGTGTGTGTGTATGTATGTGTGTGTGTGTGTGTGTGTGTGTGTGTGTGTGTGTGTGTGTGTGTGTGTGTGTGTAGTGTGTGTGTGTGTGTGTGTGTGTAGTGTGTGTTTGTGTGTGTGTCTGTGTGTGTGCAGCGCCTGGGGGGTCACGTGCTGACCTCATTGTGTGCACGAGTAAGTAAGTGCACTCTGCTGTGTGAGCAACCTCCCCCACACTCTCTGCTGCTCCTAACAAGCCTCTACCCCCATCCTCTCCTCCCTGCTCCCAACGAGCCTCTACCCCCATCATCCCCTCCCTGCTCCTAACAAGCCTCTACCCCCATCCTCCCCTCCCTGCTCCCAACGAGCCTCTACCCCCATCCTCCCCTCCCTGCTCCTAACAAGCCTCTACCCCCATCATCCCCTCCCTGCTCCTAACGAGCCTCTACCCCCATCCTCCCCTCCCTGCTCCTAACAAGCCTCTACCCCCATCATCCCCTCCCTGCTCCTAACGAACCTCTACCCCCATCCTCCCCTCCCTGCTCCCAACGAGCCTCTACCCCCATCCTTCCCTCCCTGCTCCTAACGAGCCTCTACCCTCATCCTCCCCTCCTTGCTCCTAACGAGCCTTCACCCCCATCATCCCCTCCCTGCTGCCAACGAGCCTCTACCCCCATCATCCCCTCCCTGCTCCCAACGAGCCTCTACCCCCATCATCCCCTCCCTGCTGCCAACGAGCCTCTACCCCCATCCTCCCCTCCCTGCTCCCAACGAGCCTCTACCCCATCCTCCCCTCCCTGCCCCTAACGAGCCTCTACCCCCATCCTCCCCTCCCTGCTCCTAATGAGCCTCTACCCCATCATCCCCTCCTCCTCTCTTCCTGCCTGCATAATGAGAAAGGGACTGAGCGCTTACAGCTAATTGATTGAGTTTCACTGGCACAAATATCCAGGCAGAGAGACATTTTTTTTCTCCTTTCTGTCCGTCTATTATTTCTATCTGAGGAGAGCAGGAAGAGAGATGAAAATGAACCCCTGCCGTTTACTCTGAAAGAGGAGAGGGAAATGTTTAATATTTGATATCCCTGTAACAGTATTACTCTCACTGCCCTGCCTGCATCCCCACTCGCCCCTCACCAGCCCTAACTCTGCAGAGAGAGAGAGAGAGAGGTAGGGGAGAGAGGGAGCGAGGACAGGGAGGGAGGGTGGGAGGGGAGAGAGAGATGGAGGGGGAGGAAGGGAGCGAGGACAGGGAGGGAGGGAGCGAGGGAGAGAGAGAGATGGAGGGAGGGGGGAGGAAGGGAGCGAGGACAGGGAGGGAGGGGAGAGAGAGAGAGAGAGAGATGGAGGGAGGGAGGAGGGAGGAAGGGAGCGAGGACAGGGAGGGAGGGTGGAGGGAAGGAGGGAGAGAGAGAGAGAGAGAGAGAGAGAGAGAGAGAGAGAGAGAGAGAGAGAGAGAGGGAGGGAGGGGGGAGGAAGGGAGCGAGGACAGGGAGGGAGGGAGCGAGGGGAGAGAGAGAGAGGGAGGGAGAGGAAAGTTGGTACTGTCAGCTATAGCTACAAACCTTTACAAAAGCAATAAAACACAAATGGGAAAGGCACCTGGAAGTTAGCATTAGCAGCAATGACAAAAACACATGACTCTAAGTAAACTAGGAGTTAATGAGCAGATCCCAGCTGTAAGCTGGCACACACACACACACACACACGCGCACACGCACACACACACGGACACACCTCCCTTCCTGGCTTGGCTGGCCCATGTTTAGAAATCCAGGCGTAAGTGTTTTTTAGCCCCCTCCTGAATCCCAGGACAGGGTCAGAGTTTGGTCTGGATATCTCTTCTCTTCTCCTGTCTTTTCCGCCTCTACAATATCCACGATATGGAAGTTCCCTCCCTCCCTCCCTCCCTCCCTCCCTCCCTCCCTCCCTCCCTCCCTCCCTCCCTCCCTCCCTCCCTCCCTCCCTCCCCCATCCCTCCCCCCATCCCTCCCTCCCTCCCTCCCTCTTTCTCCCTCCCTCCCTCCCTCCCTCCCTCCCTCCCTCCCTCCCTCCCTCCCTCCCTCCCTCCCTGTACCGTTAGACATCTGTGTGCGTGCATGTGTGTGTGCGTGCGTGCGTGTGTGTGCGTGCGTGTGTGTGTGTGTGTGTGTGTGTGTGTGTGTGTGTGTGTGTGTGTGTGCGTGTGTGTGTGTGTATCTTGCTTGCTGCCTGTGCTGCTGGAACATAACAATGCCGTCAGGCCACAAGGTCACACTTCCCCTTTAAAGGTCTAGATCCACTTCCCCTCTAAAGGTCTAGATCCACACTTCTCCTTTAAAGGTCTAGATCCACACTTCCCCTTTAAAGGTCTAGATCCACACTTCCCCTTTAAAGGTCTAGATCCACACTTCCCCTTTAAAGGTCTAGATCCACACTTCCCCTTTAAAGGTCTAGATCCACACTGCCCCTTTAAAGGTCTAGATCCACACTGCCCCTTTAAAGGTCTAGATCCACACTTCCCCTTTAAAGGTCTAGATTCACACTTCCCCTTTAAATGTATTTTTATTGTATTGTCACTTTTCCTACATGTACATATTACCTCAATTACCTCGACTAACCGGTGTGCCCGCACACTGACTCTGTACCGTAATATCCTGTATATAGCCTCCACATTGACCCTGTACCGGTACCCCCTGCATATAGCCTCCACATTGACTCTGTACCGTAACACCCTGTATATAGCCTCCACATTGACTCTGTACCGTAACACCCTGTATATAGCCTCCACATTGACCCTGTACCGGTACACCCTGTATATAGTCTCCACATTGACTCTGTACCGGTACACCCTGTATATAGCCTCCACATTGACTCTGTACCGGTACCCCCTGTATATAGTCTCCACATTGACTCTGTACCGGTACCCACTGTATATAGCCTCCACATTGACTCTGTACCGGTACCCACTGTATATAGCCTCCACATTGACTCTGTACTGGTACCCCCTGTAAATAGCCTCCACATTGACTCTGTACTGGTACCCCCTGTATATAGCCTCCACATTGAGACTGTACCAGTATCCCCTGTATATAGCCTCCACATTGACTCTGTACCGTAATACCCTGTATATAGCCTCCACATTGACTCTGTACCGGTACCCCCTGTATATAGCCTCCACATTGACTCTGTACCGTAACACCCTGTATATAGCCTCCACATTGACTCTGTACCGTAATACCCTGTATATAGTCTCCACATTGACTCTGTACAGTAACACCCTGTATATAGCCTCCATATTGACTCTGTACCAGTACCCCCTGTATATAGCCTCCATATTGACTCTGTACCGGTACCCCCTGTATATAGCCTCCACATTGACTCTGTACCGTAACACCCTGTATATAGCCTCCACATTGACTCTGTACTGGTACCTCCTGTATATAGCCTCCACATTGACTCTGTACCGTAACACCCTGTATATAGCCTCCACATTGACTCTGTACCGTAACACCCTGTATATAGCCTCCACATTGATTCTGTACCGTAACACCCTGTATATAGCCTCCACATTGACTCTGTACCGTAATACCCTGTATATAGCCTCCACATTGATTGATTGATTAGATTTAGTATAGCCTTCAAGCCTTTAGTCTTGAAATCTTTGGTTGTTTAGCACGTATGAATCCTTAATGAGATGGGTGGGGCTAAAGCTGAAGAGGGTGGTAACGATGCTGAATGGGTGTAGACAAAGAAGAGCTCTTCACTAGATACCAAAACATTCAAATGTGTGGTTTCTAGTTGATCAACTTTAAAAGCAGAATTACTTTCCCATTGTTCCTCAACTGTAGTGTATGATACACCATTTCCACGTGTCTCTACTATGGTCATACATTTGGCAGGAGGTTAGGAAGTGCAGCTCAGTTTCCACCTCATTTTGTGGGCAGTGTGCACATAGCCTGTCTTCTCGAGAGCCATGTCTGCCTACGGCAGATTTTCTCAATAGCAAGGCTATACTCACTGAGTCTGTACATTGTCAAAGCTTTCCTTAATTTTGGATCAGTCATAGTGGTCAGGTATTCTGCCACTATGTACTCTCTGTTTATGGCCAAATAGCATTCTAATTTGCTCTGTTATTATGTTAGTTCTTTCCAATGTGTCAAGTAATTATCTTTTTGTTTTCTCATGATTTGGTTGAGTCTAATTGTGTTGCTGTCCTGGGGCTCTGTGGGGTCTGTTTGTGTTTGTGAACAGAGCCCCAGGATCAACTTGCTTAGGGGACTCCTCTCCAGGTTCATCTCTCTGTAGGTGATGGCTTTGTTGTGGAAGGTTTGGGAATCGCTTCCTTTTAGGTGGTTATAGAATTTAACGTCTTTTTTCTGGATTTTGATAATTAGCGGGTATCGGCCTAATTCTGCTCTGCATGCATTATTTGATGTTTTACGTTGTACACGGGATATTTTTGCTGAATTTTGCAGAATTCTGCATGTAGACTGTCAATTACTGAGATTTGCTGTCAGGGCCCAGGTCTGGCAGAATCTGTGCAGAAGATCTAGCTGCTGCTGTAGGCCCTCCTTGGTTGGGGACAGAAGCACCAGATCATCAGCAAACAGTGGATATTTGACCTCAGATTCGAGTAGGGTGAGGCCGGGTGCTGCAGACTGTTCTAGTGCCCTCGCCAATTCATTGATATACAGTGCCTTGCAAAAGTATTCGGCCCCCTTGAACAACAAGTGGGACACAATCATGAAGTGGAACGACATTTATTGGATATTTCAAACTTTTTTAACAAATCAAAAACTGAAAAATTGGGCGTGCAAAATTATTCAGCCCCTTTACTTTCAGTGCAGCAAACTCTCTCCAGAAGTTCAGTGAGGATCTCTGAATGATCCAATGTTGACCTAAATGACTAATGATGATAAATACAATCCACCTGTGTGTAATCAAGTCTCCGTATAAATGCACCTGCACTGTGATAGTCTCAGAGGTCCGTTAAAAGCGCAGAGAGCATCATGAAGAACAAGGAACACACCAGGCAGGTCCGAGATACTGTTGTGAAGAAGTTTAAAGCCGGATTTGGATACAAAAATATTTCCCAAGCTTTAAACATCCCAAGGAGCACTGTGCAAGCGATAATACTGAAATGGAAGGAGTATCAGACCACTGCAAATCTACCAAGACCTGGCCGTCCCTCTAAACTTTCAGCTCATACAAGGAGAAGACTGATCAGAGATGCAGCCAAGAGGCCCATGATCACTCTGGATGAACTGCAGAGATCTACAGCTGAGGTGGGAGACTCTGTCCATAGGCCAACAATCAGTCGTATATTGCACAAATCTGGCCTTTATGGAAGAGTGGCAAGAAGAAAGCCATTTCTTAAAGATATCCATAAAAAGTGTTGTTTAAAGTTTGCCACAAGCCACCTGGGAGACACACCAAACATGTGGAAGAAGGTGCTCTGGTCAGATGAAACCAAAATTGAACTTTTTGGCAACAATGCAAAATGTTATGTTTGGCGTAAAAGCAACATAGCTCATCACCCTGAACACTGTCAAACATGGTGGTGGCAGCATCATGGTTTGGGCCTGCTTTTCTTCATCAGGGACAGGGAAGATGGTTCAAATTGATGGGAAGATGGATGGAGCCAAATACAGGACCATTCTGGAAGAAAACCTGATGGAGTCTGCAAAAGACCTGAGACTGGGACGGAGATTTGTCTTCCAACAAGACAATGATCCAAAACATAAAGCAAAATCTACAATGGAATGGTTCAAAAATAAACATATCCAGGTGTTAGAATGGCCAAGTCAAAGTCCAGACCTGAATCCAATCGAGAATCTGTGGAAAGAAGTGAAAACTGCTGTTCACAAATGCTCTCCATCCAACCTCACTGAGCTCGAGCTGTTTTGCAAGGAGGAATGGGAAAAAATGTCAGTCTCTCGATGTGCAAAACTGATAGAGACATACCCCAAGCGACTTACAGCTGTAATCGCAGCAAAAGGTGGCGCTACAAAGTATTAACTTAAGGGGGCTGAATAATTTTGCACGCCCAATTTTTCAGTTTTTGATTTGTTAAAAAAGTTTGAAATATCCAATAAATGTCGTTCCACTTCATGATTGTGTCCCACTTGTTGTCGATTCTTCACAAAAAAATACAGTTTTATATCTTTATGTTTGAAGCCTGAAATGTGGCAAAAGGTCGCAAAGTTCAAGGGGGCCGAATACTTTCGCAAGGCACTGTATATGTTGAAGAGGGTGGTGCTCAAGCTGCATCCCTGTCTCACCCCACGGCTCTGTGGAAAGACATTTGTTTGTGTTTTTTTTTGCCAATTTAAACCACACACTTGTGGTTTGTGCACGTGGATTTTATAATGTTTTCCCCCCAACACCCCTTTCCATTCATTTGTATAGCAGACCCTCATGCTAAATTGAGTCAAAATCTTTTTGAAAATTGACAAGGCATGGGAAGACTTTGCCTTTGTTTGTCAATTGTCAATCTCTCACACTCTCTCTCCCTCCCTTCCTCTCACACTCTCTCTCCCTCCCTTCCTCTCACACTCTCTCTCCCTCCCTTCCTCTCACACTCTCTCTCCCTCCATTCCTCTCACACTCTCTCTCCCTCCCTTCCTCTCATTCTCTCTCTCCCTCCCTTCCTCTCACACTCTCTCTCCCTCCCTTCCTCTCACACTCTCTCTCCCTCCCTTCCTCTCATTCTCTCTCTCCCTCCCTACCTCTTTCTCTCTCTCCCTCCCTTCTTCTCACACTCTTTCTCCCTTCCTCTCATTCTATCTCTCCCTCCCTACCTCTCATTCACTCTCTCCCTCCCTACCTCTCATTCACTCTCTCCCTCCCTTCCTCTCATTCTCTCTCTCCCTCCCTACCTCTCATTCACTCTCTCCCTCTCTTTCTCCCTCCCCACCTCTCATCCTCTCTTTCCCTCTCTCTCCCTCCCTACCTCTCATTCTCTCTCTCTCTCTCTCTCTTGTTCATATTCTCCATTTTGAGATGGGGTATTCAGTTTAGTATTTTTCTCAGGGTAGAGAGACTTTTTGTTGAGTGAAGTTGTGACTGAGCATCCCATCATGACTGCAGGGCTCAGCACTGACTGCAACTGTAACTCAGGGAACTGAGAACATTGAACAGGGAACTGAGAACAGGGAACAGGGAACTGAGAACATTGAACAGGGAACTGAGAACATTGAACATTGAACATGGAACTGAGAACATCGAAAAGGGAATTGAGAACATTGAACAGGGAACTGAGAACATTGAACAGGCAACAGTGAACTGAGAACATTGAACAGGGAACTGAGAACATTGAACAGGGAACTGAGAACATTGAACATGGAAAATGGAACTGAGAACATTGAACAGTGAACTGAGAACATTGAACAGTGAACTGAGAACATTGAACAGGGAACTGAGAACATTGAACAAGGAACTGAGAACATTGAACAGGGAATTGAGAACATTGAACAGGGAACTGAGAACATTGAACAGGGAACTGAGAACATTGAACAGGGAACTGAGAACATTGAACAGGGAACTGAGAACATTGAACAGAGAACTGAGAACATTGAACAAGGAACTGAGAACATTGAACAAGGAACTGAGAACATTGAACAGGGAACTGATAACATTGAACAAGGAACTGAGAACATTGAACAGGGAACTGAGAACATTGAACAGGGAACTGAGAACATTGAACAAGGAACTGAGAACATTGAACTGTGAATTGAGAACATTGAACAGGGAACTGAGAACATTGAACAGGGAACTGAGAACATTGAACAGGGAACTGAGAACATTGAACAGGGTACTGAGAACATTGAACAGGGAACTGAAAACATTGAACACGGAACTGAAAACATTGAACAGGGAACTGAGAACATTGAACAGGGAACTGAGAACATTGAACAGGGAACTGAGAACATTGGACATTGAACAGGGAACTGATAACATTGAACATGGAACTGAGAACATTGAACAGGGAACTGAGAACATTGAACAGGGAATTGAGAACATTGAACATTGAACAGGGAACTGCGAACATTGAACAGGGAACTGAGAACATTGAACAGGGAACTGAGAACATTGAACAGGGAACTGAGAACATTGAACAGGGTACTGAGAACATTGAACAGGGAACTAAGAACATTGAACATGGAATTGAGAACATTGAACAGGGAACTGAGAACATTGAACAGGGAACTGAGAACATGGAACAGGGAACTGAGAACATTGAACAGGGAATTGAGAACATTGAACAGGGAACTGAGAACATTGAACAGGGAACTGAGAACATTGAACAGGGAAATGAGAACATTGAACAGGGAGCTGAGAGCATTGAACAGGGAACTGAGAACATTGAACAGGGAACTGCGGACATTGAACAGGGAACTGAGAACATTGAACAGGGAACTGAGAACATTGAACAGGGAACTGAGAACATTGAACAGGGAACTGCGAACATTGAACATTGAACAGGGAACTGAGAACATTGGACATTGAACAGGGAACTGATAACATTGAACATGGAACTGAGAACATTGAACAGGGAATTGAGAACATTGAACATTGAACAGGGAACTGCGAACATTGAACAGGGAACTGAGAACATTGAACAGGGAACTGAGAACATTGAACAGGGAACTGAGAACATTGAACAGGGAATTTAGAACATTGAACATTGAACAGGGAACTGAGAACATTGAACAGGGAATTGAGAACATTGAACAGGGAACTGAGAACATTGAACAGGGAACTGAGAACATGGAACAGGGAACTGAGAACATTGAACAGGGAATTGAGAACATTGAACAGGGAACTGAGAGCATTGAACAGGGAACTGAGAACATTGAACAGGGAACTGAGAACATTGAACAGGGAACTGAGAACATTGAACAGGGAATTGAGAACATTGAACATTGAACAGGGAAGTGAGAACATTGAACAGGGAAATGAGAACATTGAACAGGGAACTGAGAACATTGAACAGGGAAGTGAGAACATTGAACAGGGAACTGAGAACATTGAACAGGGAACTGAGAACATTGAACAGGGAACTGAGAACATTGAACAGGGAACTGAGAACTGTGTCCCAAATGCCTCCCTATTTATTTAGCTACTTTGACCAAAACCCACTGCCCTCATAGGGCTCTGGTTAGGGCTCTGGTCAAAAGTAGGGTACTATGTAAGAAAAAGGGTGCTGTTTGGGATACAGGCACTACTATTACTTCCTGTTTATAAGTAATTCAGACACGTCAGATAATCCTTATTAATTCATGGAGATAACCCTGCCATGTGGCACTAACTTGACAACTCCATCCCACTACAGTTTAAGAGCTAACATAGATTAATCCTTCATTTTGTCTTGCTGAGAGAGAAAGAGAGAGAGAGAGAGAGAGAGAGAGAGAGAGATGGAGAGAGAGAGAGATAGAGGTGTATGGTTAGCTAGATAGAAAGAGAGAGAGATAGACAGAGAGAGAGAGAGAGAGAGAGAGAGAGAGAGAGAGAGAGAGAGAGAGAGAGAGAGAGAGAGAGAGATAGGGGTGTATGGTTAGCTAGAGAGAGAGAGAGAGAGAGGGGAGGGGTTAATGGTTAGCTAGAGAGAGAGAGAGAGAGAGAGAGAGAGAGAGAGAGAGAGATGTTAATGGTTAGCTAGAGAGAGAGAGAGACGGGGGGTGTATGGTTGGCTAGAGAGAGAGAGGGGTTAATGGTTAGCTAGAGAGAGAGAGAGAGAGGTGGGTGTATGGTTAGCTAGAGAGAGAGAGGGGGGGGGTGTATGGTTAGCTAGAGAGAGAGAGGGGGGTGTATAGTTAGCTAGAGAGAGAGGGGGGGTGGATGGTTAGCTAGAGAGAGAGAGGGGGGTGTATGGTTAGCTAGAGAGAGAGAGAGAGTGAGAGAGGGGGGTGTATGGTTAGCTAGAGAGAGGGGGGTGTATGGTTAGCTAGAGAGAGGGGGTGTGTGGTTAGCTAGAGAGAGGGGGGGGGGTGTATGGTTAGCTAGAGAGAGGGGAGGGTGTATGTTTAGCTAGAGGGGGGGTATATGGTTAGCTAGAGAGAGGGGGGTGTATGCTTAGCTAGAGAGAGGGGGGTGTATGGTTAGCTAGAGGGGGGGTGTATGGTTAGCTAGAGGGTGGGTGTATGGTTAGATAGAGAGAGGGGGGGTGTATCGTTAGCTAGACAGAGAGGGGGGTGTATGGTTAGCTAGTGAGAGGGGGGTGTATGGTTAGCTAGAGAGAGGGGGGTGTATGGTTAGCTAGAGAGAGGGGGGTGTATGGTTAGAAAGGGGGGGTGTATGGTTATCTAGAGAGAGAGGGGGGGGTGTATGGTTAGCTAGAGAGAGGGGGGGCGTATGGTTAGCTAGAGAGAGGGTGAGTGTATGGTTAGCTAGAGAGAGGGTGAGTGTATGGTTAGCTAGAGAGAGGGGGTTGTATGGTTAGCTAGAGAGAGGGGGGGGGGTGTATGGTTAGCTAGAGAGAGAGGGAGGGTGTATGGTTAGCTAGAGAGAGAGGGAGGGTGTATGGTTAGCTAGAGAGAGAGGGAGGGTGTATGGTTAGCTAGAGAGAGAGGGGGGGGGGTGTATGGTTAGCTAGAGAGAGAGGGAGGGTGTATGGTTAGCTAGAGAGAGAGGGAGGGTGTATGGTTAGCTAGAGAGAGGGAGGGTGTATGGTTAGCTAGAGAGAGGGAGGGTGTATGGTTAGCTAGAGAGAGAGGGGGGGGGGTGTATGGTTAGCTAGAGAGAGAGGGAGGGTGTATGGTTAGCTAGAGAGAGGGAGGGTGTATGGTTAGCTAGAGAGAGAGGGAGGGTGTATGGTTAGCTAGAGAGAGAGGGAAGGTGTATGGTTAGCTAGAGAGAGAGGGAGGGTGTATGGTTAGCTAGAGAGAGGGGGGGTGTATGGTTAGCTAGAGAGAGAGGGAGGGTGTATGGTTAGCTAGAGAGAGAGGGAGGGTGTATGGTTAGCTAGAGAGAGGGGGAGGGTGTTTGGTTAGCTAGAGTTGCCATCTTGTGCATTTGTGTATAGTACATTCGGAAAGTATTGAGACCCCTTGACTTTTTTCACATTTTGCTACGTTACAGCCTTTTTCTAAAATGGATTTTTACACACAATACCCCATAATGACAAAACAAAAACTGTTTTTTTGCAAATTTATAAAACTTACAAAAGTCAAATATTTAAGTATTCAGACCCTTTCCTCAGTACTTTGTTGAAGCACCTTTGGCAGCGATTACAGCATTGAGTCTTCTTGGGTATGATGCTACAAGCTTGGAACACCTGTATTTGGGGAGTTTCTCCCATTCTTCTCTGCAGATCCTCTCAAGCTCTGTCAGGTTGGATGGGGAGCTTCACTGCAAGTTTTCATCAAGGATCTGTCTGTACTTTGCTCCATTCATCTTTCTCTCGACCCTGACTAGCCTGCCAGTCTCTGCCGTTGAAAAATATAACCTTAGCATGATGCTGCCACCACCATGCTTCACTGTAGGGATGGTGCCAGGTTTCCTCCAGACGTGACGCTTGGCATTCAGGCCAAAGAGTTCAATTTTGGTTTCAGACCAGAGAATCTTGTTTCTCATTGTCTGTGAGTACTTTAGGTGCCTTTTGGCAAACTCCAAGCAGGCTGTCATGTGCCTTTTACTGAGGAGTGGATTCCGTCTGGCCACTCTACCATAAAGGCCTGATTGGTGAAGTGCTGCAGAGATTGTTGTCCCTCTGGAAGGTTCTCCCATCTCCAAAGAGGAACTCTGGAGCTCTGTCAGTGACCATTGGGTTCTTGGTCACCTCCCTGACCAAGGCTCTTCTCCCCCGATTGTTCAGTTTGGCCGGGCGGCCAACTCTAGGAAGATTCTTGGTGGTTCCAAACTTCTTCCATTTAAGAATGATGAAAGTAACTGGTACCCTTCCCCAGATCTGTACCTCTCTACAACCCTGTCTCAGAGCTCTACGGACAAGTCCTTCGAACTCATGGCCTGGTTTTTGCTCTGACATGCACTGTCAACTGTGGGACCTTATAGAGACAGGTGTGTGCCTTTCCAAATCATGTACAATCAATTGAATTTACCACACATGGACTCCAATCAAGATGTAGAAACATCTCAAGGAGGATCAATAGAAACAGGAAGCACCTGAGCTCAATTTCGAGTCTCATAGCAAAGGGTCTGAATACTTATGTAAATCAGGCCATTATGGGGGATTGTGTGTAGATTGATGAGGAACATAAGTCATGTAATCCATTTTAGAACAAGGCTGTAACGT
This sequence comes from Oncorhynchus mykiss, assembly GCF_057628025.1. Lineage (NCBI taxonomy): Eukaryota > Metazoa > Chordata > Actinopteri > Salmoniformes > Salmonidae > Oncorhynchus > Oncorhynchus mykiss. Next base: position 45,647,679 of record NC_143045.1, on the reverse strand, counting down.
AACAAAATTTAGAATAAGGGAAGGGGTCTGAATACTTTCTGAATGTGCTGTATGTATGTGTTGTGTGTGTGAGCGGATGGGAGGGGCGGGGAGTTGCGTGATGGCATTTGGATCTTCACCCAGAGGGCCTGTCTCTCTGCATCAGGCCTGAACATGACTCACACACCCCTGGTCTCCTGCAGCTTGCTAGTTACCCAGGAAGAGAGAGTGTGTGTGTTTGTGTGTGTGTGTGTGTGTGTGTGTGCGTGTGCGTGTGCGGTGCGTGTGCGGTGTGTGTGTGTGTGTGTGTGTGTCTGTGCGCACATGTGTGAAGGGAAGACACGGGTGCCCTAGGTCCTTGCCTGTCTGTCTGCAGAGCCCTGAAATGTGTTGATGCCAAGGAGAGAGAGAGAGAGAGAGAGAGAGAGAGAGAGATGGTGTATGTGTTTATGATGGTGTTGTTTTAAACTGAACATCTAACAGTCCTGTGATTATGGTGTGGAGAGACAATCTCTTAGGAATATTGTTTTCCTCGAAGCGGGAGAACAAAGTCTTAGTTGGTCTGTTTGTATACGTCCATGTTCCCAGTAACTTTTTACCATGGTAAAATTAGGTTGTTCTCGCTTTCAGTTTTGCCATCTATCCATGGTTTTTGGTTTGGATAAGTTGTAATCATCACTGTGTGAACAGCATTCTCTATAACCTCCCTGATGAACTCAGTCACTGTGTTGACGGTGATCGTCTCTGAGGAAACCCGTAACATTTCCCAGTCCACGTGATCAAAACAATCTTGAAGCATCGATTCCCAATTGGTCAGGCCAACAGTCCTTACCTCGTGTGCTTCCTGTTTAAGTCGTTGCCTGTAGGTGGGGAGGAGAGAAATGGAGTCGTGATCTGATTTGCTGAAGAGAGAGTTGGGGGAGGGCCTTGTAGCCAGAAGGGAGAGTAGCAGTGATCCAGTGTCCCTGATGTGTAGTGCAGGAGATGTGTTGATAGAATGTAGCGTTTACCTCAGATTTCCGTTAACTTCTTGCGTCGAGCAATCCCGTATCCGGGAGCGTAATCATAGCCTCAAGCTCATTACCATAACGCAACGTTAACTATTCATGAAAATCGCAAATGAAATGAATGAAATATGTTCACTCACAAGCTTAGCCTTTTGTTAACAACACTGTAATCTCAGATTTTCAAAATATGCTTTTCAACCATAGCTACACAAGCATTTGTGTAAGAGTATTGATAGCTAGCATAGCATTAAGTCTAGCATTCAGCAGGCAACATTTTCACAAAAACAAGAAAAGCATTCAAATAAAATCATTTACCTTTGAAGAACTTCGGATGTTTTCAATGAGGAGACTCTCAGTTAGATAGCAAATGTTCAGTTTTTCCAAAAATATTATTTGTGTAGGAGAAATCGCTCTGTTTTGTTCATCACGTTTGGCTAAGAAAAACCCCCCGAAAATTCAGTCATTACAACGCAAAACTTTTTTCCAAATTAACTCCATAATATCGACAGAAACATGGCAAACGTTGTTTAGAATCAATCCTCAAGGTGTTTTTCACATATCTATTCGATAATAAATCATTCGTGGCAGTTTGGTTTCTCCTCTGAACCAAATGGAAAAATACACGCAGCTGGAAATTACGCAATAATTGCGACGGAGGACACCAAGCGAGCACCTGGTAGATGTAGTGTAAAATGGTCAATCTTCCAATGATATACAGAAAGTGTAAGCTCATTCCTGGCGCATTCACAGCCATATAAGGAGACATTGGAACACAGCGCCTTCAAAATCTGGGGCACTTCCTGTTTGAAATTTCATCTTGGTTGCGCCTGTAGCATTAGTTCTGTGGCACTCACAGATAATATCTTTGCAGTTTTGGAAACGTCAGAGTGTTTTCTTTCCAAAGCTGTCAATTATATGCATAGTCGAGCATCTTTTCGTGACAAAATATCTTGTTTAAAACGGGAACGTTTTTTTATCCAAAAATTAAAAGAGCGCCCCCTATATCGAAGAAGTTAATAAGTTAATAATCCCTGATGTCTCTCTGGAAGGAGATCCTCGCCCTGAGCTCGTCTGAGAACAGAACAGCAGGAACTCAGAACAATGTTTTTAATCTCATCCTAACTCTCTATTCCCAGAACAGCAGGAAGTCAGAACCAAAACAGAAACGTTGTATCATCGTGTTTTATTTACCCCTGCTGTTCTCTGCTGCTATTTATTTATTTATTTCACCTTTATTTAACCAGGTAGACCAGATCACCTTTATTTAACCAGGTAGGCCAGATCACCTTTATTTAACCAGGTAGACCAGATCACCTTTATTTAACCAGGTAGACCAGATCACCTTTATTTAACCAGGTAGACCAGATCACCTTTATTTAACCAGGTAGACCATATCACCTTTATTTAACCAGGTAGGCCAGATCACCTTTATTTAACCAGGTAGACCAGATCACCTTTATTTAACCAGGTAGACCAGATCACCATTATTTAACCAGGTAGACCAGATCACCTTTATTTAACCAGGTAGACCAGATCACCTTTATTTAACCAGGTAGACCAGATCACCTTTATTTAACCAGGTAGACCAGATCACCTCTATTTAACCAGGTAGACCAGATCACCTTTATTTAACCAGGTAGACCAGATCACCTTTATTTAACCAAGTTCTCATTTACAACGGCGACCTGGCCAAGATAAAGCAAAGCAGTTCGGCACATACAGCAACACAGAGTTGCACAATGAATAAACAAACATACAGTCAATAACACAATAGAAAAATATATGTACAGTGTGTGCAAATGTAGAAGAGTAGGGAGGTAAAGGCATTAAATAGGCCATAGAGGTGAAATAATTACAATTTAGCATTAATACTGGAGTGATAGACATGCAGATGATGATGTGCAAGTAGAGATACTGGAGTGATAGACGTGCAAATGATGATGTGCAAGTAGAGATACTGGAGTGATAGATGTGCAGATGATGATGTGCAAGTAGAGATACTGGAGTGATAGACGTGCAAATGATGATGTGCAAGTAGAGATACTGGAGTGATAGACGTGCAGATGATGATGTGCAAGTAGAGATACTGGAGTGATAGATGTGCAGATGATGATGTGCAAGTAGAGATACTGGAGTGATAGACGTGCAAATGATGATGTGCAAGTAGAGATACTGGAGTGATAGATGTGCAGATGATGATGTGCAAGTAGAGATACTGGAGTGAAAGACGTGCAAATGATGATGTGCAAGTAGAGATACTGGAGTGATAGACGTGCAGATGATGATGTGCAAGTAGAGATACTGGAGTGATAGATGTGCAGATGATGATGTGCAAGTAGAGATACTGGAGTGATAGACGTGCAGATGATGATGTGCAAGTAGAGATACTGGTGTGCAAAAGACCAAGAGGATAAGTCAAGAGGATAAGTAACAATATGCTACCCATGCTATACAGAGTCATGTTTTCTAATGGGTTCTCTATGGCAGAGAGGAGAGACAACATTTTAATGGGTTAATATAGAGGTATGGGTTAATATAGAAGTATGGGTTAATATAGAAGTATGGGTTAATATAGAGGTATGGGTTAATATAGAGGTATGGGTTCATATAGAGGTATGGGTTCATATAGAGGTATGGGTTAATATAGAGGTATGGGTTAATATAGAGGTATGGGTTAATATAGAGGTATGGATTAATATAGAGGTATGGGTTAATATAGAAGTATGGGTTAATATAGAAGTATGGGTTAATATAGAGGTATGGGTTAATATAGAGGTATGGATTAATATAGAGGTATGGGTTAATATAGAAGTATGGGTTAATATAGAAGTATGGGTTAATATAAAGGTATGGGTTAATATAGAGGTATGGGTTAATATAGAGGTATGGATTAATATAGAGGTATGGGTTAATATAGAGGTATGGGTTAATATAGAGGTATGGGTTAATATAGAGGTATGGATTAATATAGAGGTATGGGTTAATATAGAGGTATGGGTTAATATAGAGGTATGGGTTAATATAGAGGTATGGGTTAATATAGAAGTATGGGTTAATATAGAAGTATGGGTTAATATAGAGGTATGGGTTCTCTGGAGCAGAGAGGAAATGTAAATACAGAGATGTTTGTGGTTGGGGGTCTGGAAGATATCTGCTCACAGGCCTGTCCTCAATGGACTCCTGTAGTGCACGACTGTTGACCAGGGCGCATATGGACTATAACTCAGGGCGTGTCCTCACTGAACTTCTGGAGAGAGTTTGCTGCACTGAAAGTAAAGGGGCTGAATAATTTTGCACGCCCTATTTTTCAGTTTTTGATTTGTTAAAAAAGTTTGAAATATCCAATAAATGTCGTTCCACTTCATGATGGTGTCCCACTTGTTGTTGATTCTTCACAAAAAAATACAGTTTTATATCTTTATGTTTGAAGCCTGAAATGTGGCAAAATATACATTCTCCCTCTCTCTCTCTATATATATATATATATATATACATTATTTTCTCTGTCTCTCTCTCACTCTCTCTATATATATATATATTATTTTCTCTGTCTTCTCTCTCTTTGTCCCTGGTTATATATATACATTATCTCTCTCTCTCTATATATATATATACTGTATATATACATTCCCTCTCTCTCTGTCCCTGGTTATATATATTTACATTCTCCCTCTCTCTCTATATATATATATATTATTTTCTCTGTCTTCTCTCTCTCTGTCCCTGGTTATATATCTTAGAACAGGGAAAGAAGAATGTTATGCATTTTTCACAAATGACCCATTTTCCAGAACCATGTGACTCCTGTCTCTTCCAGTACATGCGTATAGTATACACCTGTTCAGTATATTTACATTTTCTGGGATGTTGACGTACACTATGGGCTATAACAACGTATCGTCAGGGAGGTATTCCAACTAAACAGGCTAACCCACCCCGGTGTTTGTGTTGTTCTCCCACTGTGTTGTGTAAGCTAGTAGTTGGTAGTTGTCGCCGACAGCATTAGAAAGAAAACAGGATGTCCGTACCAAATGACACCCTAATCCCTACAGGTCACTAGTAGTGCACTAGGCTACACATGGAATTGGGCACCATGTGGGACGGACCCTGAGAGACTCCCCTGTTATTATTAAAGAACTCAACTCAATGAAAGCCTTCTCTCCTCCATGCAACTCTGATGTCACTTCCTTTGTGTGTAATCCTTTAGTGGAGTAAAAATCTGCTTGGTTGATCTGCCTCTGGTGAAGTGTCTGAAATATTAATGCAGGGAAGAGATAGAGTAGGTCTGCGTCCCCAATGCCCTATTCTCTACATAGATCCCTATTGGCCTTGGTCAAAAGTAGTGCGCTGTGAGGGGAAAATAGTGTCATTTAGGATGCAGCCTAGATCTGAGGCAGCTCTCCAACGATTCTGTTTCTGAGGAGGGTCGACCTTCTACTAATCACATGCAGATCTGACATGGAGATGTGTTTTGTTTTGAATAACGTACTGAGTATACAAACAAATTCATAGCTCAGTTCAGCCTCTGACAATTAGAACAGATCCCTGTTCAGGTTAGAATTGTCTGAAGAACACACTCTCCCTTGACACACCCTTGTTCGCTGAAAGGCATTTATGTGTTATTGCAGTTGATGGAACAATCTCTTTTCTTGTTGACGTGGTCGAAGGTCTGACTGTCTCCCTGACTGTAACTCACATTGACACTGGGTCACTGTCTAGTATGACAAGTACAGGACTTATTGGACTTTCTCATGTCTGGTCTACAATGTTTTTCATGTGTCACCAAGGGTGCTGTTGACTGTCAATGAGAATACTAACATGTGTAGATGCTATTGAGTGTCAATGAGAATGAGAATACTAACATGTGTTTTTCTCTCCTCTTCCTCATGTGGTGTTGTTGCTGCCCTCCTCTTCCTCTTCAATAGGTAATGTGCTAACTTTATTCATTAATATATCATTCCCTCACTCATTCATACAGACTAGAGACTGAAGATTTCATCAGAAGGTATACGGTACATTCGGAAAATGTTATTTTGAAGGGGGGTCCACATACTATTATATATATATATATAGTGCATTTGGAAAGTATTCAGACCCCTTGAATTTTTCCACTTGTTGTTACGTTACAGCCGTATTCTAAAATGTATTAAATACATTGTTTCCCTCATCAATCTACACACAATACCCCATAATGACATCACAATACCACATAATGACATCACAATACCCCATAATGACATCACAATACCACATAATGACATCACAATACCCCATAATGACCTCACAATACCCCATAACGACATCACAATACCCCATAATGACAAAAACAGGTTTTGAGAAATCTTTGGAAATTCCTAAAGTAATATTTAAAAAAATGAATTATCACATTTACATAAATATTCAGACCCTTTACTCAGTACTTTGTTGAAGTACCTTTGTTGAGTCTTCTTGGGTATGATGCTACAAGCTTGGAACACCTGTATTTGGGGAGTTTCTCCCATTCTTTTCTGCAGATCCTCTCAAGCTCTGTCTGGTTGGATGGGGAGCGTCACTGCACAGCTATTTTCAGGTCTCTCCAGAGATATTCAATCAGGTTCAAGTCCGGGTGCTGGCTGGGCCACTCAAGGACATTCAGAGACTTGTCCTGAAGCCTCTCCTGCGTTGCCTTGACTGTGTGCTTAGGGTCGTTGCCCTGTTGGAAGGTGAACCTTCGCCCCAGTCTGAGGTCCTGAGAGCTCTGGAGCAGGTTTTCTAAAAGGATCTCTCTGTAATTTGCTCCGTTCATCTTTCCCTCGATCCTGACTAGTCTCCCAGTCTCTGCTGCTGAAAAACATCCCCACAGTATGATGCTGCCACCACCATGCTTCACTGTAGCGATGGTGCCAGGTTTCCTCCAGATGTGACGCTTGGCATTCAGGTCAAAGAGTGAAATCTTGGTTTGATCAGACGGGAGAGTCCTTTAGGTGCCTTACGACAAACTTCAAGCGGGCTGTCATGTGCCTTTTACGGAGGAGTGGCTTCTGTCTGGCTGCTCTACCATAAAAGCCTGATTGGCGGAGTGCTGTAGAGATGGTTGTCATTCCCGAAATGTTCTCCCATTTCAATAGAGGAACTCTGGAACTCTGTCAAAGTGACCATCGGGTTCTTGGTCACCTCCCTGACGTCTTCCATTCAAGAATGATGGAAGCCACTGTGTTCTTGGGGACCTTCAATGCTGCAGAAATGTTTTGGTACCCTTCCCCAGATCTGTGCCTCGACTCAATCCTGTCTTGGCGCTCAACCTCATGACTTGGTTTTTGCTCTGACATGCACTGTGTGGTGTGTGCCTTTCCAAATCATGTCCAATCAATTGAATTTACGAAAGGTTGACTCGAATCAAGATGTAGAATAATCTCAAGGATGATCAATGGAAACAGGATGCACCTGATCTCAATTTCAAGTCTCATAGCAAAAGGGTCTGAATACTTATATAAATAAGGTATTTATGTTTTTGTGTTTTTTTATAAATTGGCAAACATTTCTAAAAACCTGCTTTCACTTTGTCATAAAGTATTGTGTGTACATTTTTTTAAATAATACATTTTTTATTTTGTATTTTTATTTTATTTTAAATAAATAATAAAATAATAAAAATGTGGAAAAAGTAAAGGGTCTGAATACTTTCTGAGTATTTCTGAGTACATACTACATACTACATACTACATACTACTGCATGTAGAATCAGCCTGCTCTATGGGCCCTGGTCAAAGACCTGCACTATGACGGAAATAGGGGCCCTGGTCAGAGACCTGCACTATGATGGGAATAGGGGCCCTGGTCAGAGACCTGCACTATGACGGGAATAGGGGCCCTGGTCAGAGACCTGCACTATGATGGGAATAGGGGCCCTGGTCAGAGACCTGCACTATGACGGAAATAGGGGCCCTGGTCAGAGACCTGCACTATGATGGGAATAAGGGCCCTGGTCAGAGACCTGCACTATGACGGAAATAGGGGCCCTGGTCAGAGACCTGCACTATGATGGGAATAGGGGCCCTGGTCAGAGACCTGCACTATGACGGGAATAGGGGCATTGGTCAGAGACCTGCACTATGACGGAAATAGGGGCCCTGGTCAGAGACCTGCACTATGATGGGAATAGGGGCCCTGGTCAGAGACCTGCACTATGACGGGAATAGGGCCCTGGTCAGAGACCTGCACTATGACGGGAATAGGGGCCCTGGTCAGAGACCTGCACTATGACGGAAATAGGGGCCCTGGTCAGAGACCTGCACTATGACGGGAATAGGGGCCCTGGTCAGAGACCTGCACTATGACGGGAATAGGGGCCCTGGTCAGAGACCTGCACTATGACGGGAATAGGGGCCCTGGTCAGAGACCTGCACTATGACGGGAATAGGGGCCCTGGTCAGAGACCTGCACTATGACGGGAATAGGGGCCCTGGTCAGAGACCTGCACTATGACGGGAATAGGGGCCCTGATCAAAGGCCTGCACTATGACGGGAATAGGGGCCCTGGTCAGAGACCTGCACTAAGAAAGAAATAGGGGCCCTGGTCAGAGACCTGCACTATGATGGGAATAGGGGCCCTGGTCAGAGACCTGCACTATGATGGGAATAGGGGCCCTGGTCAAATACCTGCACTATGACAGAAATAGGCTTCCATTTAGGATGCATACCATTTGTAGGCGCCCTGCAAATCAGATGTCATGGTACATTATGCCATGGTACATTATGCAATGGTACATTATGTCTGGTACATTATGTTACAGTACAGTATGCCTGGTACATTATGCCATGGTACATTATGTCTGGTACATTATGTTACAGTACATTATGTTACAGTACATTATGTTACAGTACATTATGTTACAGTACATTATGTTACAGTACATTATGTTACAGTACATTATGTCATGGTACATTATGTCATGGTACATTATGCCATGGTACATTATGTCACTGTACATTATGTATGGTACATTGTGTTACAGTACATTATGTCATGGTACATTATGCCATGGTACATTATGTCACTGTACATTATGTGTGGTACATTATGTTACAGTACATTATGCCACGTTACATTATGACATGGTGCATTATGCCATGGTACATTATGCCATGGTACATTATGTATGGTACATTGTGTTACAGTACATTATGTCATGGTACATTATGCCATGGTACATTATGGCATGGTACATTATGCCATGGTACATTATGTATGGTACATTGTGTTACAGTACATTATGTCATGGTACATTATGCCATGGTACATTATGTCATGGTACATTATGCCATGGTACATTATGTCTGGTACATTATGTCACTGTACATTATGTCACTGTACATTATGTCACTGTACATTATGTCTGGTACATTATGTTACAGTACATTATGTCTGGTACATTTGGACCTAGGTTACCCTGTGAGAAACAACTAACTCATTTCCATATGAAAGCTCCTCCCCCTCAATGCACGCCACTCAGATAAAATTAACCATGGAGCCAAATGACTACGACAAACACCGGCTCGCATCTCAAATGGAACCCTATTCCCTATGTAGGGCCCTATGGGCCTGGGCAGATGTAGTGCACTATATAGGGTATAGGCTGCCTTTTTGGACATATCCTTTTTCTCTTTCACTAGTGTGGTGAAGGGGTGGAGCTGAGTTTTGACTCACAATTAGACAATCAGAGGAGACAGACAGACAGGATGTAAACCTGTCACTTTACTTGGGAGGGAGGGGACACCATGCAGAGAGAGACCTCTGTATTAATCAGGGTTTGTTGTTCAAACATAAAACTAAGGAGAACAGACATTTATTTTACACAGACAATTAAAGGCAGACAGTTGGACAGAGAGACAGACATTTAAAGGCAGACAGTTGGACAGAGAGACAGACATTTAAAGGCAGGGTTGTATTATTTGGTACAACAATGGACTGGACAATAAGATCTGAGGTCAGACTGAATTTTTATTTAACCTAGTAACTAGGAGATGTACACAGATCAGTGTATAATGTACTGGACTGTCTTGTCGTCATGGTTTCTTAGGTAATCAGTCATGTGCATCTACCTCACCCCTTTTCCACCTGTTTCATAATACCTGTGACACATGGATTTGGTCTGAACATTCAAGACCTGTGAAAGAGCTGTGTTGAATAGAAGGGCTGACTTGTATGGTCCGT
>NC_143045.1:45630000-45632500 GCF_057628025.1 Oncorhynchus mykiss | reverse complement strand
AAAGTGTCACACCCTGGTCAAAGTATTTTGTGTTTATCTTTATTTATTTGGTCAGGCCAGGGTGTGGCATGGGTTTTTGTATGTGGTGTGTATGTATGGGGATTGTAGCTAGTGGGGTGTTCTAGCTAAGTCTATGGCTGTCTGAAGTGGTTCTCAATCAGAGGCAGGTGTTTATCGTTGTCTCTGATTGGGAACCATATTTAGGCAGCCATATTCTTTGAGTTTGTCGTGGGTGATTGTCCTTAGTGTTCCTGTCCTTAGTGTCCTTATTCTGTGTTAGTTTACACTAGTATAGGCTGTTTCGGTTTTCGTTACGTTTATTGTTTTGGTAGTGTTTGTGTTTAGTGTGTTACTTCATTAAACATGGATTGCAATAGACACGCCGCATTTTGGTCCGACTCTCCTTCTCACCAAGAAAACCGTTACAGAATCACCCACCACAAAGGGACCAAGCAGCGTGTCAACAGGCAAGAACAGCCCAAAGTGGAGTACAGTATGGACTATACTTCTTGGGAGGAGATAGACAGGTGGGCGGTCGACCCAGGGAGAGTGCCGGAGCCCGCCTGGGATTCGATGGAGCAGTGCGCGGAAGGATATAGGAGAATGGAGTTTGCGAAGCAAGCAAGGCAGCGCGGACGGAGGCCCCATAGTCAGCCCCAAAAATTTCTTGGGGGGGGGCTCAGGGAGAGTGTGGCAGAGTCAGGAGCCAGACCTGAGCCAACTCTCCCTGTTTATCGTGAGGAGCCAAGGAGGAGACCAGAGTCGGTGTTGGAGGTGAGCGAAACAGAGACTGTGAAGGAGTTAATGGGGAAATTGGAGGAGAGAGAAATGAGGGAGTTGCTGTGTTGGTGTTTTAAACATGGAATTCGCCCGACGGAGCGTGTCGGGGATTTGATGGCACCTGGGTCAGCGCTCCATACTCGTCCTGAGGTGCGTGTTAGTCGGCTGGTGAAGATGGTGCCAGTCTCACGTACCAGGCCTCCTGTGCACCTCCCTAGCCTTGCACGTCCTGTGCCAGCACCGCTCTCAAGATCTCCAGTACGCCTTCACGGTCTAACCCATCCTGTGTCTACTCCACACCCCAGCCCTCCGGTAGCAGCTCCCCGCACCAGGCTTCCTGTGCGTGTTCTCGGCCCAGTACCACCAGTGCCAGCACCACGCATCAGGCCTACAGTGCGCCTCGCCTGTCCAGCGCTGTCGGAGCCCTCCTCCTCTCCAGCGCTGTCGGAGTCTCCCGCCTGTTTAGCGCCGTTAGAGCCTTCCTTCTCTACAGCGCTGCCGGAGTCTCCCGCCTGTTCAGAACTGCCAGTTAGCATAGAGCTGCCAGTTAGCATAGAGCTGCCAGTTAGCATAGAGCTGCCAGTCTGCATGGAGCTGCCAGTCTGCAAGGAGCTGCCAGTCTGCAAGGAGCTGCCAGTCTGCAAGGAGCTGCCAGTCTGCAAGGAGCTGCCAGTCTGCAAGGAGCTGCCAGTCTGCAAGGAGCTGCCAGAGCTGCCTGTCTGCAGGATGCCGCCAAAGCTGCCAGTCTGCAAGGAGCCGCCAGAGCTGCCAGTCTGCAAGGAGCCGCCAGAGCTGCCAGTCTGCAAGGAGCCGCCAGAGCTGCCAGTTAGCATGGAGCAGCCAGGGCCGCCAGTCAGCATGGAGCAGCCAGGGCCGCCAGTCAGCATGGAGCAGCCAGGGCCGCCAGTCAGCATGGAGCAGCCAGTCAGCATGGAGCAGCCAGTCAGCATGGAGCAGCCAGAGCAGCCAGTCAGCATGGAGCAGCCAGAGCTGCCAGTCAGCATGGAGCAGCCAGTCAGTATGGAGCAGCCAGAGCTGCCAGTCAGCATGGAGCAGCCAGTCAGCATGGAGCAGCCAGAGCTGCCAGTCAGCATGGAGCAGCCAGAGCTGTCAGTCAGCATGGAGCAGTCAGTCAGCATGGAGCAGCCAGAGCTGCCAGTCGACCAGACTCTTCCAGATCTGCCAGTCGACCAGACTCTTCCAGATCTGCCAGTCGACCAGACTCTTCCAGATCTGCCAGTCGACCAGACTCTCCCAGATCTGCCAGTCGACCAGATTCTTCCAGATCTGCCAGTCGACCAGACTCTTCCAGATCTGCCAGTCGACCAGACTCTTCCAGATCTGCCAGTCGACCAGACTCTTCCAGATCTGCCAGTCGACCAGACTCTTCCAGATCTGCCAGTCGACCAGACTCTTCCAGATCTGCCAGTCGACCAGACTCTTCCAGATCTGCCAGTCGACCAGACTCTTCCAGATCTGCCAGTCGACCAGACTCTTCCAGATCTGCCAGTCGACCAGACTCTTCCAGATCTGCCAGTCGACCAGACTCTTCCAGATCTGCCAGTCGACCAGACTCTTCCAGATCTGCCAGTCAGCCAGGATCTGCCAGTCAGCCAGGATCTGCCAGTCAGCCAGGATCTGGTAGATTCATCAACCTGCCTGAGCTTCCTCTCACTCCTGAGCTTCCTCTCACTCCTGAGCTTCCTCTCACTCCTGAGCT